>NC_142520.1:1339700-1639700 GCF_964205215.1 Stylophora pistillata
CAAAATACACCTTTATAAAAACGGCGATAAAACTCATACCAAAGAGAATTACGAGAAACTTTTTATATGCTTTTATTATGCAGTTATATTGCAATTGCTGTGCAAAGTGTGATGGTGAATGGACTTGTTTAGCGCTACCAACATCTTTCTAAAGTTGCGTGACGATTTGACCGTTTAGGCAAGGCGAAAACGGCTATTTTGGCGATTTTTCAAACTTTTTAAATTTCAGCCGGAAAAAAAATCGCTGAAACTTTAAAATATTTTTTCAAAGCTAGTTCACAGAAAGGGATGTTTTGGTAAAATAAAAAAAAAATGCGAGTTTTCGTCACTGATTTTCGATCCTCGAAATATTCTGGCGGCTTCTCCTAAAATATCCTCAACCGAAGAGCCAGCAAACACTATGAGTATCCACAGAATTAGAAATGTTGGCGAACTTGTCATACTCCTTCATCCATATTCACAAAATATTACAAAAAGGTGTCGATCGTCCAGTGAAACCTCGCAGAAACGCGTCGAAAACTCTACAAATGGCGCCGAACGCGACAAACTAATTCCGCTCGCGCATACGCAGACAAAATGCCATGTGACCTGGCGAGTAAGAAGCGAGAGACTGGTATGCCTACAAGGCTTGGTTGCATGTCCTAAACAAAGATGGCGGACGCTTTTGCAGTACCCTGAGAAGATTTAGATGTGAAAGGAGATGTTTGTTTCCTAGGAATGCTTTGAATTGTCTTGAAAAAAATATCAAAATGGAATCAGGTAAGCATAACTCAGTTGTTCTTCGATGTTCTTTGGGTTAAGCATTTTTTTGTGGAATTTTTCGAGGGTGCGCGTAGAAGTAAACGGAAGTGGTGACGGATTTCGTTTGTTTGTTTAGCCTAGTTAGACTTAAAGGATTGCAGTTTTCATTTATTTTCCAACACTAGAACCCGGTATGAATACCTTGATAATCTTGTTTCAGTAAGTAAGTAAGTAAGTAAGTAACTTTATTTAGCCACATATCGCATATGAGCGAATAGCTCGTTTAAATGCAAATGTGCCAATACCCACCCAACCCACCCCAGGGGAGGACATCCATCACACAGTAATCTCGTGCGTGGGAAATTAACGTCTCCTGCCCCTAACCCTGCAGGAGACGGGACCTCCATTTATTCGTCCCTATCCGAGAAGACTAGAATATCTAACCATTTCTTGATGTTAAAGAAAGGAAGCATATTCTTCTCAGTTAATTTTTAAGACCCTGAGTGTTGGTCCGGCCGGTATTGAACTCTCGACCTCCCGCAAAGCAGTCCGGCACTCTCCCAATTGAGCTAACCAGGCGGCGGTTCAGAATCGGATTGCAGTGCAATGACGTTTTGCTTATATTTTCAGAGAAGAGAGGCGCCAGTCCTTCTCCAAGCATACCACCTATCTCTAGAGAACAAGCTTTACTGGAGACATTTTTTCATGCCCTCAGTCAGTTTGCCTTTGACAAGGCAAAAGATCAAGTGGTAATGTTCTGTGAATTTTTTTTTTGTGTGTGTGTGATTCTTAACTCTCCACTCTAGCTGCCACGTAAAGTTCCATGTAGAATAGTCACAAGACTTTGGTCTTAGATCAAGATTAAAACTTCTACCTGATAAGTTTGGGTAGTATTATCAACAGTTTGTTAGAGAAAGTATGTGTGAACTAGGGAGAAATTACATGTTAATCACCTCTGGGAGTTTAAGGGTTAATCACAAGTGTTGTAGTTCAATTTTATCCTTTTAATAATTTAATTTTAATAATTCACCACTATCGTCTAGGTTTTCACTGAAGTTAATCTTCCTTGGTCTCCCAAAATGGACTTCCTTGCTGGATTGAAATGTGCCTTTTTCTATAGTGAATCCATACAGACTATGAATATTTCTTGGTACAAAGAGTGGGATAAAATCAAACATAGCTGTGCCCCTTTGGGTAGCTGAGTCTTAAGTCAGAGCAGCAGAATTTGTATGTGATGGTGGAAACTGAAACTGCTGTGAAGTGACAGTAACTTTATATTTGTGGTTATTTTCTCTTGTAGGAGAAAGAGAAGGAAACAAAAAGACTGCCACTGGTATACAGTACACCATGGTCTTCACTGCTTGTCACCCTGTCACATCTGGCCATGGCGGAAAAGACATACTTCTCTTTTCCTTTTATTGCCAAGAAGTTCTTCAGAAAAGATGTATGTAAGAAAAGCTGACCAGATTTAATGCTTGACTGACAATTCTAAAGAAACTGTGGTGTTGTGTCGGAGGGGGTAATAAGGTAATTTGGTTATATCAACTAAGTTGAAATTGTAAATTGGCCACCGTAACGAATAAAAAAGCTGACATTTTGAGCTTTAGCCCTTCCCCACTCACTCTGACGAAGGGCTAACGCTCGAAACGTCAGCTTTTTTATTAGTTATGGTGGCCAATTTACAATTTCAACTCAGTTGATATAACCAAAAGACAAATAATTCCTTGCCTTACTCTTACAATGACCTCACTGAGGCTGTCAAAATGTCAGTCACCTCCGTCAACTAAATAACCATCATTTTTAGGACCACTCTCACTTGAACAATGAGACTTTACAATCTTTTAGACAGAAAATGACTAATGAGGGTTTTAAAAAATGATTTCAGTAACCTGACTTTGATACAAAGTAGGTGTCACTAGAGGTCAAAGGCTCCTCTGCCAACGAAGGCTCTGGGAGCCACATGCATTCTGATTTGATTCATTGAGTTGAAATCTGTTTATTTTGTTCACAGCCTGTAAGGGACAACTTCAAAACTCTGATAATAGAGTTCAAAAGAATAGAAGAAACAACCCACAGTTGCACTTCCTCAGGGTCCCTGCTGGAAGGAAGTTTGTTGGCTGAGCTGTGCAGACATTTGTGTCAATTTTCGCAAGCTAGGCAGGAGTTAATTGACTTGTATCTTTTGGTAAAGTTCTAAAGGCTTGATCACTCAGTTGAAAGTGTTATGGAGAAGGCTGTTTATTCTTGTTGTATGGTTCTTTGGTGTGATTCTCTTTGAGGAGTCGATGAACGTGCCTTTTTTCAGTTCATATCAAAATGACCATCCATATTCCTGGTCAAGACTTTGTACTAAGGTGCTCAACTCCACCCTCCCTTGATTAAATTAAATATTCTCCCTTTGAGCTGTTATGTATTTTCTTGAAAAACAGGGATCAATATCTGTAGCTGAGCAACAACAGACCCACACCCCTCCCTCCTCTTAACCTACATTAACCCTACATGTAACTGTTACCAGTGGACTATTGTTTGGTTGGGGAGTGGTGGGTGTGTAGTTTGTCAGATATAGACATTGATCCAGTCACAGTTTGGAAAGTGTTTTATCATGATATCCTCCCTTAACTGTTCAGTTTCTGTTTTCTTGTCACCTATTTTCTGGATATTGAGTTTAATGATAATGATAATGATTTATTTTAACTCGGCTTGATTTTACAAGGTATATAGGTTAAATTTACATAGCAACTAAACACAGTTCAGCAAAGGAAAAAAGAGAAAAAGATCTAGCAATAAAGTAGTTAGCGAGTTAGGATCATCCAAATAGCAAAGGCTAATCTAGTGGATGACCCCTAATTATAAGATACATTCAAGGGAAAGCAAAGCTAAGAATGAATTTTTTTTTCTTTTTTTAAATAAAAAAAGAAAAAAAAAGTGTTACTTTATGTACTAAAGTAGATAATTAAAAAAAGTAACAATTAAGTATAGAGTTTTTCAGGGCTTTACGAAATATTCTAAGAGAATTTGAATTAGTTATACTTATAGGTAAGGAATTCCAAAGGCGAGGGCCAGTGAATTTTATGGACCGTAGGCCATATTGAGTAGTATTAACTGAGGCTACATAAAGATTTCTGTTACATGATTGCCTCAATGAATAGGAATGAACAGAGAATGTAAATTTGAAATATTTACTGAAACAAAATTAATATTTTGCAGTGTAAGGAGAAGTGAAAACACAATGATGTCAATACCTTGCAATAGCCAAATGAAATGATATTTTCTTAGAAATAAAGTTAACAGAACATGTTACATTTGTACTATATTCCTTGACTGAAAATGCTAATTACAGTTACGAGGCAATGGCAATGATGGGATCGGCCACAAATGTTAAATATACAGACTTGTCTAACATGATTGATGAGATCTGTCAAAGGTTTGTAATTCTTTCAACTACCAAGTCAATGTTTGGTGCATAAACACAATGGTGTTTATGTCACAAAATACTAAGCAATGCATACATACAAACAGGGTAAAACATCGGTGAGGGTATCCACATGTGTCATGTGGTACTGGGACAAAGTGTGGTCAGAATTATAACCTGGTCTCTTTGTAACAACCAGCTCAAAGTTAATCAAGTTGATATGTTTCTTTGCAGACACAGTAAGGGTTTCCATCATCCTATTTTGGATTCTCTTAAATCAAGCTTCAGGTATGTGAGTCAGATGCGCCTTTTGTAGTTTATTTTCACTGCAGCATATGTAAGACTCTGATAGTGGGTACATTGTGTGATGTTGCTATTGAACAATAATTATTCCCCAAAGGCAAAGTAATTATTGTTGAATAATCCCCAAGAGATATGATGCAATCCTCATCAAATCATGGTGCATGCATCTCTATAATCACTAGTCAGAACAATTACTCTAGCATGGTAAGTATTATTAAAAATTCTAAATCTTTGCTATGAAAGAAACAAAAAAAGTTACTTGACGTGACATAACAAGTGTCTGTATCCATACATTCACCATGTGGTGGCCGGGTCATCTGTATTTTTGTGACAGTACCATTTGCCATAATTGTATTTGCCAGTTTGGCTTTTATATATGAGATTTCTTGCCATTCCACATTCACCAGGTATATAAAATGAAGGTTCTTAAGCTTGGCTTGCTTGACTTGAACCAATGCTGTCAAGCATTAAATGAGGTGACCACAGCATCAGGGCCAACCTGCGGACCTCCTGGCTCATGTCTTTCTCAGGAAACCCTCATAGCATTTAAATCATGTTTACTATATTTGCACCTCACATTTATCTATCCCCAACTTTAAACATTAATTAATTAACAAGTCAAACTTTGAAAGCTCATCAAGATTTTGTATTTCCTCATCTAGTTATGAAGTGGAAATTTTATCCAATTTGTTAAAAGCTCAGTGCGACATGGCAGACTGGAAATTTCTCCCATCCCTTCTTCACCTTCATGAAAGCTATGTCAAATTGTCCTCTTGGTGTCAGTTTCTCCCACCAGGAGAGGTTAGTGTTTTTAAAACTTGTTACGTCTCTTTAAATCTTTAACTCCCAAGATCTGATTTTTAATTCTCCCCTCCAGCTGTCCTCTTCTCATGTAAATTGGGTAAGAGAATTTGGTGAAGTAAATCAAGATAACAACTCAACCTATTCGCTCCGATGAAGGGCTAACGCTCAAAACGTTAGCTTTTATAATCATTACGGTGGCCAATTTACCATGTCAACTTTGTTGATATATTCAAATTATTTTGTTACCCCCACCGATGCAGCCCCAAACAGTTTCTTTAGAAACTATCAGCCTTTAATTCTACCTCAGTTAAGTTTGAGTATTCTCATTACCTGTTTTCTGGATAAAGTATGGATGTTATAGTGAGAAGTTACTTGTTAATCACTTCACGGAGTTTGAGGGTTAAAAGTATTGGATTTAAAGCTAACAACAGTTGATCTTCATGGCCATTGACAATTCAAATTGTCTTAATACTGCTGGTGAAGCTCCAAAGATCAGGGTATATGCTTGAAGGGCCATTGAACCAGTTTGAGTCCAAAGAAATATGATCACTATTGCAGGGTAATTATTCCTTAGCTTGATAGGAGGCCATCATTATTAATAGTGCAAGACAAGCAATTATTTGCTGGTGAGCAGGTCTGAGATGGTTAGGTGCCAGTGAATTATTATTATTAGTAGTGCCAAGGGTCTGGTACTACAGTACAATAATGACTGTCCTACAGTGTACCTCCAACAGGCCTCTTGCTGGCTTGCTTTGCTCTAGAACTCGGATTTGCTCTTGGGTGAAGAAACACCTGTGTTGTGGATGGTTTGATTTAGGCCTGTTCTTATGCTGACCATTTCTTGACTATAAAACAAATGATTGATTCTGTATCGACAACCTCCCAGCTATCAACTTCACTCGCAAGAAAGAAGTCAATATTCAGCAGCACTCCAAAGAAACATGTTGAGGCACCTTTTCTTTATCAGTGGCTTGGAAAACTGCAGGATGCATTAGTTTCAAAGGTAAAAATGCCACATTCATGTACATGTTATCTGTCTTTGTAACTCATATTGAGATATAGGGTTCAAAAAATGATGATGTCAATAATGATGATGATATTAGTGATCACTGTATAAGTTTCATTTTTTCTTAACCCTTAATAGCGCAGCATCAGTCTGCATATTCTCCATACTGTTCTCTGTACATCAGTCTGCATATTCTCCATACTGTTCTCTATACATTACCTAAGGACCTTTTCACCCTAACATCAGTCTGCATATTCTCCATACTGTTCTCTGTACATTTCCCAAGGCACTGACAGGAGTATTATTTTGTGCATCAATCAAGAGCTTCCTTAGCTAACGATCATTTCCTCTTGGCCCTCATGTTTTATTCGCAAGTGATAATGTAAGGTGAATTTTGGTGCTCGTCACTCTTGTTGCTTAAAGGGTCAATATAATGTGCCCTGGATGCAAATCATTCATTAAACCACGTTAAACTATAAATTCATATTTGTCTCTTTTGCCATTTAACTTCCAAGATCTGATTGTTGATTCTCCCCTTTAGCTGCTACACATTTTGTTGTAAATTAGTTTCAAGAATTTAGTGTTAGATCAAGATACACAGTAACTGTTAGTAATAACTTCTACCTGATATTAGTTTGAGTATTCTCATTACCTGTTTGCTGGATAATGTGGGGTTATTACACGACTCAGGCAGTCAGAGGGCCAATAACTAAAATCAACCAATCAAAATCCTCTATTGCCGGTCAATATTCTCTCAGTATTGGACCGGGCACTGTCCCGAATGGTCCCGAATGATACCACACTAAGCCTTGTGTCCCTTTGAACTTCAGTCATGTAATAAATCTCTTATTAACCAAGCTTGCCCAGGACCATACTGGAAGAATATCTTCCCTCGGTCTTTTTTGTACGGACCTCGTTGCACTCGGTCCATACTGTCAAGACCTCAGGCCGATATTCTCCCAGTACGGCTCTCGCGCTTGGTTAATAAGATATAAATTTAAAGGGAGAAGTTACATTTTAATCACTTTTGGAAGTGAAAGGGTTAAACCACATGTTGCAGTAATATATATATATATATTTTTTAATTGAGTTTCATATTGACAAACAAATGACAATTACATCAATCGATTGATCAATCTGAGGTAGGCTTAAAACAAAATACAAGACTCCTTACAAATAAGCCACCTTTTATAACAACATAAAATTTAAAAAAAAAATCTTAAACTTAGGCTATTTTCAAAGTTACTCTACTTATGACACACTTTTACTACTTTTTTTCAGTTCACTCTTTATTTCTACAACATACTTGAAAGACAAACCACACCAATCGACATGAAGTCAGTAATTTCACGGGCCAGTGCTGATTATGTCGGAAGGTAAGTGTTACATCATGCATTATGGTGGCCAATATGCCATTCATTATTGTGTTTACTGCTTTTGTACCTGCACCAAGTTCATGAGAAGATCTTTATTTTTTACCTGAGTGCTTTCACCCCCAAGATCTGAAAGCTAATTCTCCTAACTGGTGACCATACAAACCTTGGTTGCCTATTCCTGAGAATTCAGTGTTCTATCAAGACACTATCCCCTGGTTGATAATTTTCTTAATTCTCGTTCACTATCTTATTGACATTTTAATAAAAATTGTAAGGAGACTATATGTTGGTCATTCCAGGGGTGTGAAAGGGTCACTCCTTTGACGCCCCTAAGAATTACCAGCATCTAATTTCTCCTTACAATATCACCTGAGAATCACACATTATGGTCATGAGAATTAAGGAAATGATCACTGGCTAAAGAAGCTCTTGATTGACAATTGAAGTCTCCTTGTCAAGAGAAAAGGCATACTGGTGTTCTGATGTAGAGGTTTCGTTAAGCCTCTGTTTTGAAATCTTTGTGTTTTTTCAGGATCATGGCATTCATTCGTCGCTCAGATGCATTTAGTGTCAATATGTTACTGGATACTCATCAGTTGGAGCAGTACCAGGGACATGGATACCACCTTCCGTTTGATATTAAGGAGAAACCCTCTGGCTTGGGGGCTTTTCCTGCCATCTTTTCATTCCCTGGGGTAAGTAACATGTACCAGGGGGTATGGTCAATACTGGATTTGGTACTGGACCTTTGAATGTAAAATGCATAAGCAGATGAACAATTACATGTTGAATAAAGAGGTTTTCCTTGACTCTGGTATTGATTTTTGCCTTTCTCTCGGGTCCAGTCTTTCTCGTTCCTCCCCGAGAAGTGGGTTCAGGGAGGAGCACAGGCTCCGGTTCCTGAACAGCAGCTGGTAAATAAGCTTACTGATATCATTATGATATTTCTACGTAAAAACCAACATACTGTAATGGTTAGGAAGGGACTTTAAAGAACCGTTGCAATTCTTGCAAAGAGCTGAAACTTTGATAGATAGATAGATAGTTTATTTGAAAAAAATTGCAACCGAAGGTTGAATTACGTATTTATTTAATACAAATTTGGTCCTGGTGTTGTTGCCTGGCCTTGTTCTTTGTCGTACAGGCCCCCAGCTGTAAAAGCTCAACTGGACCAGCCTGTCTAAATGATGCAAACAAATGATTAATAAATGAGTGACAGCTCAGTTTGGATTTAGTTCAATAATCTTTGGATATTTGTCGTAAACTGCACCTATGCCTGTCCCTTAAAAAATTCAGAGATTAATTTACAAAACGTGATCAGAGGGGAAAAAGGGATTTTAAGAACAAAAGGGCTAACAAACTTTCTTTTTCTTTCTTTCTTGACAGGACCGGCCTGTAGGGCATTGGCCAAATATCGTGTCTATACTCCTTGATAAAGTTCATGAACTCAACACCATGGAGAAAATTGTGTTCTTCTTTGATAATGTATGCCTATTGCAAATGCATTTAGTAACTTCACCATCTAGATTTAACTTATTCTACCTGATTTCTACTCAAGTTTTTCATTTTCTTACTTGTCTGTTTGTTTACTTTTCAGCGTGTCCAGAGCACATATTTCTTGACCAGAGTGGATCCGCGCTTGACTCTGGTTGTTATATTCAACAGCAAAAGATCAGAGAAGGACTCTTATGTTACCACGTTTCTTACAGGTAAGTGAATGAACAGTGTGACTTGGTGGAAGCATTCATTCATGAGAAACATTCCCCACTTGAAAAAACAGCCACCAAGTTGAATTCAGTTGATCCCGTAAACTAAAATGCATGGCCATTATTTGCCTTCTATTAAACTCTGGTGCTTTGTTGGTGGGAGATTTTACATGATAAATTGAATCTAGTTGATAGTGTGACTTTGCAATCGTAAAAAAGTTCGGTAAAGCTGGAATTTTGAGTGGGAGCCTTTCTCCAGGGCAACTTGTTTGTCGATGACATAACTCTTTACAGTGGCCATTCACATTATTTATTAACTCAGTTGATAGACCAACTTATCTTGTATCACCCTTACAGATAATTTTCAGTAATTTTGCTACTATCAGCTGACTAGGAATCCCTGTGTTCTCAAACAGTCCTAGTTCTCTTCGGCAAACAATTTTGAGTCGAGCTGGGTTCTGCTGTAGTTTCTTTACCAGTTCTCCTTGGCAAACAATTTTGAGTCGAGCTGGGTTCTGCTGTAGTTTCTTTACCACTGAGCAGCGCTCCAATCCTCTCATCCATGTTACTAATTTATAGTTTTAGGTCACCACATGGCGACTTTTTGAGCTTGGAACTCTATTGATTAGTGAAAGTGTGAGTGGGTGTTAATAAAATTTTGGTTCTTGCTTCCAATGTAGAAACAGCGACCCTTCTGAGAAACACAAAAGTCTTCGCTATGCTTAAACAAGGGGGAAAGAATTGAACATAGAGAAATATCCTCTTTGAAGCTGTACTTCTACCACTTCAAGAAGAAATGGAGTACAGAAGTTGAAAGAAAAACTGAAAAGAAGACTTGATATCACATGTAGTTAAACAAAACATTGTTTTAAAATACCACTAAAGGAGAGACAATCGATTTATTGAAGTAACAAATTGATCTTGAATTTGAAGTAGTGTACATTTAATTTTGATAAGAAATCTGAGTCCATTAAATAGTGAAAAATGCTCTTCTTCCACCTAATTAAACCATTTACCCTAAGCTACCACGTTTGCCTTCATCTACCCAAAGTTAGCCTCGTTTACCATGTTAACCCACATCCACTCTTAGCTACCAAGTTTGCCCACAGCCACGTTCTACCACATTCATCAACGTCTACCCGAAGTTAACCTTGTCCCACCAGGACAAAAGACAAAGGTGTCCGGTTCGATCGCACCATGGTTAGATCGCTCCACTCGAAAGTTTGATAGCTCCATCAAATAAGTTACTTCGCTCCCAACTTAAGTTACTTCACTCCCAACTTAAGTTACTTCGCTCCCAACTTAAGTACTTCGCTGCATGTTGTAATGTGATGTATTACTTACAACTGATCTTTAAAGATTATAGGTGATGATGTGTCGGGCGACGATTCGAGTACATCGCATTCACTCTTTCCTTCAGATTAGCCACCGAGCTACCGATGTATGATGTATAGCGATGATGGAATAAATGATCGTGGAATAAATCGTAACGTTATGGTCTGAAGTGTATGGAAGTGTATGGAAGTGTATCGCCTTCACCACAAACTAACTTATCTACCGAGACTTGCAGGCCAAGATCTTCGATCTCTGGGATCAAATTATACGAGTCAAACCAGAAATCCGCCTGACAGCTACTCAGAGCCTGTTCGTTCTTGAATGGTCCAGTTTAGAGAGCAGCAGACAACCCAAACATCACAAACAAACGGCTCCTCTAGGAGCCACCAAATGAAATAAAGTAAATTACCAACAATGACTAGGATTGCTTTCGAAACGTCAAACTAAGACCCGAGCGAGACTGAGTTCGACTTCGGTTAAAAATGGCGAGTCTTTCTTCGTGTTACAACACTCTTTTTCGTCCTTCTTTCTTCTTATCAAGCTTCCACCTTGGTTCTCTACATGGGGCGAAGTAACTTATGTTGGGAGGGAAGTAACTTAATTGATGGAGCGATCTAACTTTTGGTGGGAGCGATCTAACCATGGTGCGATCAAACCGTAATTCGAGACAAAATACACACTCTAGTTTTACAGGAATTCAAACTGTGTCAAACTCTAATCAGAGAAATCATGTTTGATGCGTTTAAAACGCACATTACTCTACACTTGAACTAAATAAAAGACCATAACGATCGACTCTGTCAATGCGTGCCTGTTACAATAATGATACATATCAGTGGAAATATAATTTAAATCAGAGGATACCGACAGCAATAGTGCATTCTCGTCTAGTAAACAATCTCATGTTGACCTTGTAAAGGACGGTCAACGTCTCTCGGCTCATAACACCATACCCTGTTTAGGACAGGTTCTGACCCTGTTTAGGACGGAGGCGTGTAAATTGTATACCCTGTTGAATACAGCGAGGCCAAAAAAATCCATGCCCTGTCCGGCGGCACGTCCCCGTATAGCCCAAATAAGGGAGTACCCCCGGGGGCCTGATACGGGTTTTCCGAATCAATATGATACCAAGTGCGATACTGACGTTTTTCTCTGATATTAATATCGATATCGATACCGATAATGTGACGTCAGTGAATTGAATGGTAAGTCACGTGACTTGATTGACGAAATTATGGGGCTATCTCAGCTCAGATTGTCATGCGGTGTTCAGTACTCTATAGAAGAATTAACAAGACAGTAGGGACTTTACGCAGTCAGGACGGCAACGCCACGGAAGACGTCGATTAAAGAACGAGTTTCTAATTTTAGTTAGAATTTCGAAAATGGCTGCATGAGTTTACCGTCTCATAGGGCGCCAGACCTCAAACTCAACATAGCGCATAAAAGTAGCGTTGAGTTTCAAATGTAAATTAAAATAATTTGCCGCCGCGCTTTCGCTTCGCAGACGAGGCAAATTTGAGTGATTTCACGTTGTTGTTTTGAAAGGATGGCTAAAAAATGTACAAAGTTTTAAAATGCACGTGCTGGGCAATTGTTCTGCCAATTAGATCTATTGTTTTTCCACGTTCTCGTTGCCGTAGCCGTCGTGGTTTGCTTAAAGTCCCTATTAAAACGTTTAAAACCGGATCAAAGACGTACTAAATCGGAACTCGCGGTTTTCGATCAGTTCACTCCACTGAGCCCTGATTCTTTTCGGCTTCCAAAGCCAAAACGCGCCAGATTTACCCTACTTCAAAACAAGACTTAGAAAAAAAAATCAGAACTTTGAAAATAAAGACTACTAATCTCTGAGGAATTCTATTCTTATCGCTATTGTTTTCATTAACAAAGACTGAATGCATAATTATGTATGGGGTTATATGGAATTCTTGCCCACAGATGTTACAGATATTAAGAGGGACATTGAACTGGTAGCTGCCTGGTTGCGAAATAAAAGGGTTGCCTTCTTTTCTACTCCTAAAGTATTGGATCTCGATCAGTTCCGAACCTATGTAGGCTGCGTCGGTGGGAGTAACGAAATAATTTGGATATATCAACATAGTTCAAGTGGTAAATTGGCCACCGTAACGATTACAAAAGCTGACGTTTCGAGCGTTAGCCCTTCGTCGGAGCGAAAAATAAGTTTTGGTCTTTCCTTTGCCATTACACATTTGAATTTCAGAAAAGGTACACAGTGATTTTACTCGATGTTAGGAGTACCTTTAGCTCCTAGGTGACAAGTCATTGACTAGTTGGGTTTGGACCTGAGGGAATCCTTCTCATACAAAGCCTAGTGAAGCCCACCAACCCCCCCCCCCCTCTCCCAATTAGAATGTAATAAAGACTCCAGGACAACTATCAGGTTAGCAAGGTTGGTGTAAAGTAGATAGAAGTTTCAACATTTGAAGTTATAAATTATACAAACTAGACAGATGCAAAGCAATGAATAAAAGCTTACTTCATTTTTTTCCGTGCAGTAATGGATGATTACTTTGGATTCATAACTAGCCCCAACCAGCACAACTTATGACTCTTTCAATCCCCAACCTCATTCCCAGGGCCTTCTCCCTTAGTTGGGGGTCGAAAATGCCCTGGGAACGAAGTTGTTCAATCCCAAGATCTTCTCACCGTCTCCCATACAATTCTTATGATGTTAGTTTGGGGAATTTTATTTAATGGATCAATTGAGGAACCTATATATAACCCCCAAACTGATATTTCTCTTTATTCTCATCACTTGTCTGCCTGATATTGCACTGATTTTGTTAGGAGAAGCTGTGTCAGGTCACTCCTGAAAATGAAAGGGTTATGGAGAGGTATATTGACTAAACATTGATTCATTTCTCATTTTCCCAGCATACATTGGTTGGGTTTCCTGTGACCTGGTATGGTCTCCCATAGCTTTCCCAAGAAACAGTGCAAATTTTGTAACCTCACCACTTTGGATATTGATTACATAGAGACAACATTGACTGAACTAGATATTACTAGGGTTCAAAATTATTTTGCTCGTATACTTCTTCTTGATACTTGCAGCAACTCAGCATTTACAATTATTATATTCTTATCAAAATAGCGTTTCTCATCGTTATTTTCAGCATAAAAGCTTGGTAAAATTTTCCTCATCGTAACGTTTCCATCCCTTTCGGGACTACCCAATACTTGTCACGGTTTAAACTTTGTATAACACGCAAAAACAGTTACCGGAGAGAAATGTTGGCCATTTCTCTTGAAGTTTTTTTAAAAAGATGTACACAAACCATGCTAGCTCTTCAAAATCTAGTGAAGTAGGCCTTCAGGAAGCGTGTTGCGTGATGGCTGTGAAGAGCGTGTTGCTTGATGGCTGTGAAGAGCGTGTTGCGTGATGGCTGTGAAGAGCGTGTTGCGTGATGTCTGTAAAGGAGACTAAGTCACCAGCGGAAGCTGGGTAAGTTAAGGATGTGTGAAATTTAGAAAAAGAGCGAAAATATAACACAAATCTGTACTATTCAAAGGGCAAAAGGTGTTACAAAACATTTCCAAAATTTCTGTAACGCATAAGCTACTTCCCCTCACATGATTCGCAAACCAGTGCCGAACTTTCGTCATGAACAAAACAGTTCACAAAAATTATTTAATTTTTATAACACACTTGCTACAATCAGTTCATTTAAAAAACTTAATCTACAATCGATTTTTCCTCATGAAATCGCGATGTTAGTCGGACTTTGGTGAGAAAAATAGATAATGACAAAGATAGTGTTATTGAACATAACAATTCATGGCCATTAAAGCTTACGCTTACCGCAATCCCAAAAAACGGCTGCGAGGGAGTCTAACCGCCTCCCGGTTAGCTCAATGGATAGAGCACTGGACTGTTGTGCGGGAGGACGAGGGTTCGAGCCCCGGCCGGACCAACACTCAAGGTCTTAAAATAATTGAGAAGAATATGCTACCTTTCTATAACATCAAGAAATGGTTAGATATTCTAGTCTTCTCGGATAGGGACGACTAAATGGAGGTCCCGTCTCCAGCAGGGTTAGGGGTAGGAGACGTTAATTTCCCATGCACGAGATTATTGTGTGATGGATGTCCTCCCCTGAGGTGGGATGGGTGGGACTACTTAGCACATGCACGTTCTTAGGAGCTTTGCTGTAAGCTCTTTAGTGTTCAACGTGGATAAATATACTTACTTAATTATGCTTCCCAGCTGTATTGCGGAAATGATTGCGAATGATTAAGGATTGATTATATATATAAATTAAAAAGTCATGGGATAAGATATATTGTGTAGTACGGCCCTGCCTTCACAACTATAAAATCATTGTTACTCAACACCCAGAGCGCGTAAAGCAGGCGCGTGGGCGAAAAATTGAAAAATCGGTCCTCTCATTTTTCTTGGCGCGGCGTTCGCATGCCTTGGACAAGCCCTACTTAGCATTTTTAAGAGTAACGCATAAAAACAACCTTTGATAAATATTTTTCGAGAAAAAAAATATCTACGTTTCTAAACTTCGACAGAAGTAAATTACTACAGCGGCGCATAACTTGAATCATCATTAAATTCTTCGTACTTCTTAAAATTGTTTTAAATAATTTGCTACCTAGTTTTGAGGCTAAATACACATTGATTGACGATAAATACCAAACGTTCCTATTGAGGGACGAACTGTTTTACCTTCGTAACCTCCAGCCGAATTTCTTTCCTTTGTTACTTTCTGAGTGAACTTTTACTGGTAGGCATAATTCACCGACATTCATCTATCGCCTAAGCGAGGGGAGGGGCAGAAGATTATTTTTTTTTGGGGGGGGGGGAGAGTGTGACATGGTTTTCACGGGGAACAGAGGGGGTTGAGTTGTCGCCAATAAGAGTATAAATGTGGGACTATAGATAATTGACTGCCAATTGACCTTCAATGAGGAAAGGGGGTTGGGGAATTGGGGAATCATAAGAATATTGCAGGGGCCCTATGGAGGGATCAAGTAAATTTTATCGTGATACAATCAAAATATCCCGACCCCCATCCCCCACCTGGCGATAAATAATGAACAGTTCCTAAGGAAGATCTTTTTTTCTCTCTCTCTCTCTTCGTTTCTAAATTTCTAAGTGTTAATCTGACTCTTATTTACACTCTCATCTCCTCATATCACGTTATAATCACTCTCCCTCTTACCTCACACTATAATTATTTTATGTAACTACCATCCCTGATTTCGTTTTAGTTTAACTTCCTACAAAACAGTACCACAGTACCAATCTGCCGTATCTTTTCTAAATTCTTTCCTTGCTTTATAAAATTTGGCGCGAGTTATTGTCAGTCATCTTACTTTCACGACTCCAACTATGATTGGCGGTGATGAGTGATTCACAGTTGATTACATCAGCGAAAGGAACGCCAAGAAGAACGACAGTAGCACTGCTCGGATCTCAAGTGTAACTTGCGTGGATTGGGAACGAGTCTCGTCTTAAAGCAAAGAAAACGGATATATTAGGGCGGAATATTAAAATTACAAATAAAAAGAGTTTATCAAATTTTCAGCTGTAGACGATAACTAAAAAGGAAATGATAAAGAAGGCTTTAATGATTCAGTCTTCGACAGAAATCAAACTCGTGCCTCCTCTTTACTTCGAACTCTCAGTCTTAACACGAACCTTTTTGCGGTGGTTGAACTTCAAGTCTGTCGGTAAGGATCTTCAACGGACCCAAAGAAGTAACTCCCTTGCGCTGATCTCGATTCGTTTCATCCCGCCGTCTTCTACTACTGCCAGAGTCTTTGGTGCAACCTTCGGCACAACGCGTTTTGTTCACGGAGTTATGAGCGCAGACGAGCACTTCACAGTGAAGATATACCACCTCAGACTCCTCCATTTTAAATGCTTCAAAACTGAACCGCTGATAAACTGAATCCGATGCTTTGTAGTTTAAGTAGTTTGTCTCAGGGCAACTGAAGAAAAAATGAAAAGAGGGTTAGGTCCCATGGCCTTTTCCCTTGTTTTGAACGAGCTCTATGAGCTCCTTGAAGCTACGTGGGTAAATAAAGTATTGATTGATTGATTGATTGATTGATTGATGGGGCCCCACCCCCAAGTAAGAGAAACGGCCGTGGGAACGAGGTTGTAACGCCCGCTTAATGGTACAGAGCTCTTTGTTAAAGAGTTGTTAATTTTTTAGAAAGGGTTGCAAAGCAATAAAATACATTTGCAAGGGTTTTTTCAAACTGTTTACATATTCTAGCCTAACAACATGAAATAATTTAACCCTTACCCTTCCTTTATCAGCCAGTAGACTTCTGAGTCGTTCGCGTTAGCATTCGGCGTTGGTGTTGCCCAGCAGTTTTCGAGAAGCATGGACAAGCCTGACGCATTGGATTTCACTCTCACTTGCAGATAAACACTTTCACTGACATGCACCTTCACTGGGAACTGAGTATACTGGCTGATGTATTTGTCTGTTTGGAACATGTTGGTTTCAAACGTGAAGTTCCCAAATTCTAACCAATGAGAGAGCAAAGAGAGAAAAACAATAAGAAATGATACGTTATAAAAACTTCAATTAATCCAAATTTTACCAACGACATTTTAACCTTCCGGCCCCTTAGGGGTAAGTAGCGGCGAGAACGATATTGTAATTTAGAATGTAAGGTGTCTCCAAGGTTACAACTTTCGGGTTAAGGTCAGTATCTGAGAAACTACGCACTTACCCCTCCCCTAATCCAACAACAGTCAACTGATAACAAGGTGGGGTTAGTATCGGGTTAGTGGGGGGTGGGGGAGGTGAACAGTTGCTCAGACACAGACTTTCATCCCAACTTTGGGATGGAAAAAGGTCATCATTTCAAATCCTGAATGCACTCACACTGTACAGTAGAATCCCTATTATTTGAACCCTCGTTTTCTTGAATTTCGTGATAGTTTTAACCAAAAATGACTTCCCTTTCCCAGTAAAAAACTAAATTTTGCTCTGACTTTTCACACCTCCTGATACAATAAAATCCCAAACTGTCCTCCATTCGATGCTGAAAAACTGCGATTTTACCCCCGATTCATCGACAATTTCATTTACCTCAGGAGATTCTAAAATCGCTGTGGTTAAGTTTATCTTTCGCTGTTTAAACTATAAATCCGTGGCAGACATGTAGCTCCAATTCGCTCCAGCCGATCTGGCGATTTTTTAAAGAAACGAAAGGACAAAACATCACAGTATGGGGAAGAAAACTTCAACGCACTTGCCTTTTAGGGAATTCGTGCGCATCAATTTCTGAGCCTAAATTTCACTCCCAAGACCTCATTAGTCATTCTCCTTCCTCAACCTTGTTCCCAGGGCCTTTCCCTAGGTTGGGGGTGGAGTTGCCCCACCCTAGCTAAGGGAAAAGGCCCTGGGAACGAGGTTGTCTCCTTACTGTCCGTCATACAATTCTTATGATGACAGTTTAGAGGATTTGGTATCGGGTCAACTAATAATTCCCTGGATAATTGATATTTTTCTTTAATTTCATCACTTGCATTGATATTGTAAGGAGAAAAATCTGTCTTGGTCACTCATGGGAATTACCTAGTTAACAAAGACTTACCTGTTGGTGGTTCAACAATGACTTTTGCGTCAGGTTTGAAGGAATGCAACATTATTTTAGCAGTTGTGTAGTATAAGCAATGCAGGCGAAACTGGTAAGCAGGTTCTCGTGCGATGGAAGATCTACCTTTGAGATCCGCGTACACTTCGTTGCGAAACCCAAGTAATCTGCCCTCTGGACCGGCCTTGGTGCCACACCCACCCAGAGGTGCTCTGATCACCATAATGGAGCTGTTGTGAAAATGAGGACCACAACTGCGGTCTGTGAGGCGGAGAGTGGCTGGGTCGATCTTTGCATAGTGCTTTCGTATTAAAGTCAATTCCATGTAATCTGCCTTACAGCGCACGCGCAAACCTGGATAACCGTTGCCTAAAATAAAAGACGTTTAACGTTATTTAGCTGTATGCTTCACAACACAAATATGAAGAAGAACTTTATTTTGACAGATATAACGAAAGAGGAAGGGAAGGCTTTTTCTTCGGGTTCCCCCAATCTTCCCGCTAACTCGACCCGCTCTTTCCTCGAGTCAACCCACTATCACCTTTTATTTCCTACTACGAGTGGGCGCCAAGATCCAGCAAGGCGGGGTAAACACAGCTGTCAAAACTCTGCGCATGTGCAAAAGTGGAAATGACTTGGTAGCGTGCTTTCAGGCTGTCAAAACCAAGTTGTCTCACAGGAGTTACAAGCAGCATCACGAGCCAGTAAGTCACTGCGTTTTAAAAGCGAATAACTTTTCTTGTAAAGCTCAAAACAGAATGATAAATCAACAGGATACCCGTGTTTGAATAAGCTTAATGTTCGAAAAGGCTCGAGTTTTACTTTTCTTTATATTTTTTACCATTTCCAGATTTCTATGAACGTTTCAATTTTATCAATTATTTTGCGTGACAGCAGTTGTTTCTGATGTTTTCCGTTGAAATTTCGCGCGGGCAATATTTGGCATGCGGCCAGGCAGAATTGATCCCCTCGCGCATGACAAACATTTGACCGCTGTATCGTAGTTTCAGATTTATGGTCACATGCGTGTGCGAAGAGACACACAAGGAAAACGGCGTGCCTTCTTTTTTGCATGGGCCTCGACTTAATGTACTTGACCCAGTTGCCTAGCTCGCGTCTAGCCATGTTCAACACCTTTCAACTTCACCTGCATTGGTCACCAAAGGCCCTTTAAGAAAGTTAACGAAACTTGTCCGATAAAAATTCCTGCCTGAAATGTCAACTACACATGATAACACAATTCTACCCTCTATTATTAATTAAGAAACACAATTACAGTGAAGTCAATGATGTGCTTTTAAGATGTAAACATTTTAGTAAGTTTTGACAGAATTTCGTTTCTTTTTCCTTTGGATTGGTTCAAATTTAATGAAATGTTCTCAGGAAGTTTAACGAGCGCGTAAACAAAGTGTCTTAGCTCCTGCAAATAACATTAATTGGAATGAATGATTGATTGATTACAAATTGAGATTAATGGCATGGTAAACACTTCGAGGCCTGCTTTTCTTAAAAGTTCTATGGGAGAAACCAAATTAACAGTTCACAGGCATGACATTCACAGCATGAAAAACAAATCTATCAGTTGTAGGCCATCGTACTGTGAATAGTTTAAAAATACTATGAAGAGATTACTACTAACTTACATCTGCTCAGCATTGGTGCTACGTCAAAATACCGGAAAAACACTCGCCATAGTTAATGTTGTGATATTCAGCTAAGCTTAAACTTGTAGCAAGCAAGACTAAGAATATTTCACAGTAAGAATATCGCTTTCTCTCAAGCAGAAACTTCATATTTCTGTTCAAAAGAACTGAAAAACAAGAGGACATTGCGACCAGCTGTTCGCCTGAACTAACACAGTATGCGCTAGAAAGCTCAGTGAAGTATTGCCTGCAATACTCTCTCCTTTGTGTCGTATGGTACTAATAAAATAATCCGACAGACTCGCAGAGGGCTTGTTGGTGATTTGTTTTTTGTTTAACGAAGCACTTCAAATTTTTCCCTTCCGTGATGCCTAGCCATCATAAAGAACTTCACAAGCAATCCAATAAAGCTTCTAACACTTTGAACCATTTCTGAAAGCTGTAAGAACTCTACTACAATAAAATTTAAGTGAATACCTTTAGCAGGATATTGAAGTTTCGCCGACCATTATCAATATCCCTTCACTAAGTCAATCTTTTCGAGAATCTACATACAAAGAGGTCTGCTTGGCGACCTGTTTCTGAAATGATAATGGCAATTTAAAACCCAAATTTCATGGGAAAATTTTTTAGCTGAAAGCGTATTTTCGAAGCGAAGTTTAAGTATTAAGATTGCAATTAGACGACATCAGGTGTTACAGCGGCCGTGGCAGTTTCTAGACAAAAATTTGTGAGTATAATTTTGTACTTACATCAAAAAAATAACACAATAACATTCTTAGAAGCCAACATGTTCTCAATTAGCGGATTTATAAAAATTGAAAAATTGACGAGCCGGTAGTACTAATATTGAAAAAGAGCGACAAAGACCGTACTTTACGCGATCGACTTTAAACCGCAGATTAGGTGAAATCTTTTGTCTTTTACTTGGGTGTGCGTTAGAACAAATCCATAAAGACCATTTTAACATATTTATGCATTAATTTTCCATGCATGACAGAATTTACTAGACTGCTCGAGCACTAGACGCTAATAGCTTCATATTGCATGGTGGCAGCGTCTAGATTTTTTGTCGCAAAATGATTTTCGTAGAATACAAGAAACAAACATTGTTCTTAAGTATAAATAAAAACTTATTATTTTGGTCTCACGAGGTCGAAATCTTTCGGCATTAGAAACATTTTACGATGCACACTTTTCAGTTGGATTTCATTATCGAAGCACTTAATGTAAAACGATCTTCGAAGCATAAAAGAAATATAATATAGTCATAAAGTATTAAAGGAAAACCTCTTACGCTAGTGTCACGATGTCAAAATCTTTTGGCAATGGAAGCCATGCACAATACATATCTTTCAGTATGATTTTTTACACTCACTAGCGAAACACTCGCTAATTTGAATGAATGTCAATATATATATATATAAGTGCCAAACATAGCTTTTCACAAATGTTTTGATTCTTTCAAAATACTGAAAACCCTTAATTTGTCCAATCTGCCAACAACTTGCCTCTATCGTCATTGAGTATCTTTCACCGACAGCTTATTGAATATTAAACTTTCATTAGAATTCGTCGTTGGATAAAATGCTTTCTTTGTAAGAAACAATTCAAGCTTGTAGAAGTCAATCACAGTTCTAAACAATGTCTGAGAAGAAGAACGCTTAAAGATAGTTGTTCTCTGCCACGAAGCATAGCACATTTTAATGTTTGCGATGTGTGTTGAGTCACGTTACCACAGAAAGGTGCCAAAACAGACATCGCGGCTTAACGATAACACCAGTGTTCGTTCGTTGTCGAATAACACAACAGCGCTTGCCGGGCAATGCATTTATTATTTACCTATAAAGAGAAATTTTCTCATCTGTACTACATTTTGTAGTAAAAGTATGATGGCAAAGTGCACTTGTTTAAAACGAAGACAAAAAGAATATGTGGGTTTAAGAAATGTACAACGCAAACACACTGTTTGTTTGATGTTGAGAATTGTATACAGACATACGAACGAAATTGCGACTGTTATAAGTAGAGCTAAAAAACGGATGCCCTTGAGAGAAATTAGCTCTTAAATGCATAGGTTTCACAGCGAAATGCGACGAAACGGAAGCATAAAAAACGCAGTAGCCGCTAAACATAGGTAGCAAGATAATTTCAAAATTATGTTTGCGATCAAACAAGAGCTTTTTCTGCCGAATCGTAGGGTGCTCGCCACAGGAGAAACTTAAAATAAACCGAATAATTGTATCAGCTCAAGTGAAGTCCACACAAAATACTAGCGTGAAATAATTCAAAATTTGCTTTCTCAAAATGAACGCGTATTATTCGAAACAAGAGCACAGAAGGCGCAACTTCGAGTCATGAATTTCACGCGAGGGTCGTTTATATTAAATCTCACTCCTTTACAATCTTTACTTACTAGCTTGAACTGTCACGACAGTCAAAAGAGCCCAGAAAATCCAGGAAAAACATTTCCTGAGGATGCTTGTCGTGTTGGGAACCATGTCCAAAACCAGTGACACTAATTCCAAGTTGCTCGCGGCAAATTCCCAATGTAGTCAACAAAAACCTTCTCCCACAACGAAAGCGTCACCAACTCTTGTAAAGCCTGTATAGCAAAGCTTTTTAGAAAAACAATGCCTGGCAGCACAAATCTGAAACTGTATACTAGAACACTGCAACGCTATTATCTCATTAAACTCTACCACATAAAGCGACAAATCGCATCAGTGAAAGTGTCCGATTGGAAGCGTGTCTTTAATATTTTTTCAGTCAACACGAGTCGAGGTAACACCCGCTGACCTGCTTTCTTTGTCACGCGGTTTCGTCACTCGAACTTTCCTGCGGCATTAGATCACGGATTGACTTAGACACCTTTACAACAATAACTATGATAATTTTGATATGCATAAACACTGGAGAAAATATCAGATGCGCAAAATTTTAAAACATCGAAAGTAGCTTCCATTTCAAATAACTTATTAAAAAAAAAAAAAAAAAAAAGGAAAAGAAAAACAGAGTCAAGTTACTAATTACTTCCATACGGACTACGACCAAGCTAAAGCGAAGCTAAATTTTTAACAATGGACGCGACTGAAAATATCGCACAGAACCCACTGAAACAAAAGAGCAAGTGCCAGAAAAAATGTGGGAGAATATCAGTCACAGCAGGTTGTCCACCTATTCATTGTTTTTCAAGTAGATAATAAATTGACATACTGATCTCGCTCGATAAAAATTTTAATTACGATCCAATTAGTATGATCAACCCAGTAGATTCGTTTGTGATGTCTAGTCACCATTAGGGTTATCTGGGGGTTATCAGGAGTTCTAAAGAAACTAGCGAGCAACAATGAATATTTATCAGTTTTATGGGAAGGATGTGGAAATTTGGTAAAATATCAGAATTGGTGTGTTCATTAAACTCGAAGAAGCCATCAGAAAAAAAAAAAGGAAAGCAGACCTGGCAATTGGCTACATTTTCAGCTAAGTGATGCTAACATTTGGAAGATAAAGCTTGAAGTACATGAAAAGCTTGTGTGTAGAATTTATACATTAGTTTGAAGACTATGTTCTGCATAACTGAGCAAGTAATATTTAGTTCAGCTGGAATACCGGAGGCTGGAAATGCAGAAGACATTGATTTATAGCGTATTATTATTGCTAATAGCCTTCAATGAGATGTGAAGTCGGCATCTTAGGACGAAAACATCGAAAATCACGCGAAAAGTAACCGACTAAAACAAGGTCAAAAAGAGAAGGGAAGTCACATATGCCAGGGGATCAAACACATACACCTTTTCGATGATGATAAAGTGCCAAATTCTCGCTAGATACTTTTGTTTAGCCTGATCAAGTGATCTACTCGCCGTCCTGAGTCAATATAACTCTACAGTTGACTTCTGCTATATCTACCATAAGATTGCTCCAGAATCAAAATATGAGCAGTCTGCACCATTCTTTCTGAGAGTCACGAAACACCTTAGTCACACGTTATCAAGATCAAAAACAATGCACAAGAGTGAAACTATAAATAGTGATCAATACTCCATAGAGCGTTTTATAAGCTGCGAATGTATAAGAGACCCTTGTTAAAAGATCGAAAGCAGCGATAACGCTAATCCTGTAATCCTGTAATCAAGTTTAATGTCTTTGGAACAAATCTCTTTCATCAAGAGTACTTCAAACCGCATTAGCTTTTCAGAGAAGCTTAACAGGCTAGCTGCTCTTGCAATGTGCTCTCACGTTGGATTTGTGGGGGGAGGAGGTGGGGAGAGAGTTGAAAAGCATTTTCTTCAGTGCCGAATGCATTATAGAAACCGATTTGATGGGGGCAGTTTGACAAAAAGATTCCGTGTTATCGTGCATCGATCTTTTCAGAAATAAATATGGTAAGAAGAAAAAAGGTAGCAAACTAGATGTAGCCGAGTGTCACTGATGTTACCGAAGTTCCAGCCACGTCTCGGTGTCTTTCGTGATCTGTTATCGAACAGATGTACGGCAACACGGAATCTATTTGTTTAATACAATAAAGAGGCAAAAAAAGTTTGCAAATGTTGACGTCATATATGTATCTGTTCTCTAACAGATCATGATTAAGAACCAATCAAAATTCGTACGTAATCCAGCTCACTATTTGCATAGTTTTTTCATGTCATTTTATTCATTTGTTTATTTGTTTGTTTGTCGGTCTGCTCAGTTGTTTTGAAATCAGGTCGTCATTTATTTCAGTGCTCCATGACTTTCGCTAAATCGCGCCCCTTTTTTTAAATTTTTTAAATTTAATTTAATTTTTTTTTCTCACCTTAGAACGCGATCAGCTGGGTTTTTTTAGCTGGTTTTGTTCCTAGACTGAAGTACAAAAAGTCTGTAAATGGACGGAGGATATCGATTGAGCCGAATTACTCAGTGACCCTTAGTCCCAGTTCGTCTAGACTTATTCTTTCCCACCAAATCTAGAGCCCAAAAACACTACCGAAGGATCGTTTAAGTTTATCTCATTTTTCTTGTCTCTTAACTTTTGTTTCTGACATCTTATTAACAGATATGGGCTAGTTTTAAATCCGATCGAGGCCTTACATAGGTTGTTGACCAAACTTTACTTCTTTAAGCGAAGCTTTATAAATAGAAGATACAAGAAATCTTTTTCAGTCAAAACAATCTAGCTTAAATTAGCCACGCCCTGGCCCGCTAAAGGATTTCGCTTCACACCTAAAGTCTACGAAATACAATTGTTTTAAAAGCAAGATCTTGAGACCGTAACAAGGCAGACAGTTAATGCGAATAAAATCAGCTCGATCAGATTTGAAATCGGTTAAAAAAATAGCGCAGGGACCCTGATGGTTTTATCTTTTGGAGCATTGTACATTCAAGACACAAGCTGGTTTTATTTTTTTTTTTTTTTTTTATTTTTTTTTTTTTTTAGCGTTCTTATCCCTGTTCTCTGTAGGAGGCAGCTGGTTTCAGAGAGAGCTATTGTCTCGCTCATACCTTGCTTACCGTTTCATATACGGAACCACGCTGACTCTTTACAACTCAGTAAAGGATTGTTTTGTATCGTGCAAGACGTAATAAATCCTGTTTAGGCCGTGAACATCTATATCAGGTTCTCACGTTCAAAATGGATAAAAATATTTAAGAATAAAAACAAAGGAAAAAAATAGAAAAAAGAAATAGAAACAACGTATGAATTACGTTATCGGGTGAGGCATTATTAACCTGAAACTTCAAGATTCAAATATCTTTTTTTTTATGGAGGGTTCATGTGCACAAAGAGGAAGAAAGCGAGAAGGCTAACTTCTCCCAAAGGGAAGTAAGCTTTGTGAACTGGGAAAAACACTATGGAGAGTTTTAAAGCTGATAATTTTAACTCTTGTTGGTGGGTGAAGCTCTAATCTTTTTGTGTTTTTGTGTTAGGTGATTTGAATTCTAGAACTCTCTAGACAGCTGTGTCAAAAGAATCCATTTTATATAATAGCCATATTATTAAAATAATTACCGTAAATGTTTGCGGTGAACTTCGTTTGTGTCCAACCAGCCCTTCCCTTGTATTTTTTAGCTGTGACTTTTGGTCTGTAACAGTAATTTTCAATCTAATAGACTTCTGTTTTTCTCTGAGCAAGAGATTCTTTACAGGAGACAAAACAAGATCCTACTTGGATCCTTCTAGGCTCTCAAGCCGAATTCATTTTCACTGGCATTTTTTGTGAAGCTTGCCAAATCCATGGTCGGCGTAATTTAAACAGAATTTCTGGTACATAGAGACAATAAAAAAAAACCTCGTCACTTACCTCTATGTAAACAAAAAGCTTAATCTAGAACATTGTACATTCACGTATTGAAAACAGGATCTTTATAATTAGCAAAGTTGAGAGAACGATGTGATTTTTTCTTTGGTTTATTAAAGAACTCTAAGATTAAGGTTTCAGACATTTTTCATATTATTTGCGGAGAGTGTTTTGGCAGTAAGGGTTAACATGTGGCAAGTCACAAATGATATGTTTGATGTTTTGATACGGTTCGGGATACAGCGATTTCAAACGGCAACCACGTCAAATCATATTAGAGCTCTGTTCATCCTTTTGTCTGCGAAGTTTCATCGCGGCCGTCAACAAAGCTCGCTGAGAAACTGATTACTGCTTAACTCAAGCTCCCGTTCATAAGAGCACTTTTTACCGACGTTTCATATAAATTTACTAACGTGGGAGAGTGCCAACACAGTTAGTGCTCAGTTCCCTCAAAATTCTAACAGCAGTCAGCGAATCACGTAGACACTGTACCTCTGTAGTGGGCCTAATTATGGTCCTAAAGAAAATCGGCTTTGTATTTTACACGAAGAGCACAAAATCCCTTGGACGACTAAATCTTCATTTTTCAATAAACATCTCTTTAAAAAAATCAGGACAAGATTAAATAATGATCGATCTTGTCGAATCGCGCTGACCAAATGACTCTTATCGGTTTTTCATGCTGTGGGTCTAATTTCCAAAATTAACAAATGAACTGCTTAATAGGTGGTACAAATTTGAGACAATAACCTTTTACAAGCGTTGTTTAGGAAAATATTTTTTCAGTTCTCATTTGCAGTTTTTTTCAGAAAGGCTAACGGCAAACAAACATGAACTTGATTTTGACATAAATGTCTTTGTTTGATTGTATAGTAAACTCTTTTCAACCATTATTTTCAGCCAGTTTATTCCAATTAAGTTTTTTATTCACCTGTAATCTAGAGTTTTAGTTGCCTCGGGCTGTATATTAATCCGCTGTAATTTCTATTCGTTTGGTTTCTCGTACTGTTTAAAAATCAACAAACGCTTCTCTCTCTCACGGGAAATTTCGAGGGAAATAAAGTTCTGCCTCGCTTGCGAAATCTCGCGGAAAACTGTCATTTTTATCAAGTGCTGCTAAATAATACCGCTTTAGAACCTAAGAGCCTTTTGAGTTTCAAATGTCTTATTACGCCCTATGTCGTGAGACTTTAGCAATAGCAAAGCTTCGTTTGTTTTCATGCAGATATCTGCTAATCATATGAAAACACTGACGCAATAAGACAAGAATGTTGTGCTGCGTACAATTCTCCGAGCAAGTGTGTCCTGGACAACTTGCAATCAATCAACTTATATTTCTTTGAGTTATTTATTTGTATCGTTTCCCAAGGAGGTTATGTAGCCATGAAAATGTGTCATCTGCCCGTCAAAGAGCAAGTGACATTGTGATTTATTCACGACACCGTGACAAAGCGCTGAACTGCAAAATTGAATAAATTATGCGTGATGCGCGAGTGAAAAGTCTACAAGATTTTGCAATCTCGATTGCTTTGGAATACTGTAAAAATTATATCAGTTCTTTGAAGTTCTTCACTAGATAGCACCGTCTGAGCTAAGAAAACACTCCCTCTCTAGCCATTCACAAAGGCATTCATTTTATGCAAATGAATTATGGGACCGCCTTACACAAACGCCCCAAAACAAAACGGATGGTGATAATTGCGGCGTGAAAGACAAACACGATTGGCTCCTGTTGTATGTGAATAATAATGAAATGGCGGTCCCATAAAGAATACCATCCTTGATCCCAGAGACCTGTCACTTAGACGTCTGCAGTGGCTAGTGCGTGTGCAGCTCGTCTTTGATTCTCCAAGTTCGTCTTAAGGTTAAACTTCTTGGTGAGGGATTCGCCCATTGAAGCGATTACTACCAGAAATGGCGCTCTACAGTCTTGTTTTGCTTCTTCTTGTGGGATTTTCAAACGGTAAGAAATTTTCGTAACTTTACGGGTTGCTAGAAGATTCGATTACTGCGTATCAAATATTTAGGTTTTGATTCGAGCTTGGCTTTTATTAGTTATAGCATGCGCAGACGAACTATTTCTTACTGAATTGCCGTGAAAAGTGCGCTTTCTGATATGATTTTGTGGCGCGCTTCAATTTGATGTAAGTAAATTTTGTGAAATGTTCCGCCACGCTAAACAAAAGTCGCAACGAGGCGAAACGGCGCCGTCGTTTCCTATATGTCTTCGACAAATTTCCAATCTTACTATCACTTATGGTAAGAGAAAGTGTATGACTGCAAAACTCCTTATCTCTTTGCGCAATTTCCCCATCCGGTGGATTGGCGTATTTGTGCATAATCCTTCCACTCTTCGGAGAAGAGAACTGCATTCAACATTCTTTCAGTCGCTGATGATTCAGTTGCATATTTAAGCGGATGTTATCCGCGGCTAAAACATTTTGATAACTTTGGATTTGCGACGCTGAATGGGGTGGAAATAGTTAAAAGAGCGAGTTGCCTCGAGTCCGTTCTGTTCTCAATTCCACGCGCCATTGCATTCCGGGTTTATTAGCAGAAAATACAGCTTGCAAGCAAACATGTGCTGTACTTTATTAAGTGATGTTTGTTTTGTCTCCATTACACACCTTTTTAAGGAATACGCTTTGGTCGTTCATTCCATCATATGAATCTAAAAATTTACGTGTACCTTTGTTTTATTAGTTTTGCTTTTAATTTTTCAGGGTGTGGTTGAAATTAAATCAGAGCTGAAAACCACAAATTCCGTGTCTTTTCAATCTCCAAACCTTATAAATATTAATCATTAAACTCTTGGCACCTCTGTGAAAAGTATTGACAAACAGTTTTGACATAATATTTCGCTTTGTTTTGACTTTGCTTACGATATCAGCTGTGCCGAATATAGCAATAGGTATCTCAGACTTTTAGTCTACGAAAACCCTCGCGTGTGCGCGTGGCTTTTCGCGCGGAGCTTCAAAGGTAGTACAACAACTTAAGAAAGGAAAGTCACTAAAAATTCTTGCAGGTCATCCAAAACAGCCAGGATTAAATTGCGTTTAATGTATTCCTAGATAACTCTGGCTCCCCACATTGCGCATTGTCTCTTTGTGTCGGGGGTTCAAGGAGGGATAGAGCTCGCAAAATAGGTCGCGTAGGTTTTATCAATGTGGATATTGCACTCATAGTATTGGCGTGTTGCAGTTTGGTGGCTGTAGATTATCAGACGCCTAAAATATTAAAAGCTTTGGTTCGCATCAAAGAGTTTTATTCACACTTGTAAGCCAACGAGCCGGAGAGCTTTTATTGTTTTGGAACCACCTGGCTTTGAAAATACCGCGCGCATTTTTATCAAGCATGCATCGTCTCTGCGCAAATTGAGCACAAACCAGAAAGTCAAAACTGTCTCGGTCTTGACATTACTAATATCTTTGTTGGCGCCCGATGATAGAAACAGATCCGAATCTAAACAAACGTCACGGAGTATATTGATATGATTTTCATCATATATGCCGTACTCCAAGGCTCATTCTTGCTGAACCAAATCGCCTGAAACTTGTAAATTTTTTTATTGAGTTTTCATTAGTTGATCAAGGTCTATAAGACTACAATCCAAGTTGCTTATGGCTCCAAAATCCAGCAGTTTAAGTGGATAACTTTATTGGCCAACTTCTCAACTGTAGTTGATAACCTTGTAGTATTTTTGGTAATGAGCTTTTTCTTTGCTCACGCGGTCCTTAGGTATTTGTGAGCTCTGGAAAAAGGAGTTCTTTCTTCTAAGCCAGATGTGATGATTTCAATGATCATCAGACCGTTTATTGACACTTTGCTAAAAGCCTTTATCTCAAAACAGACTAAACTATGGGTATTAAAAAATCCATATACAAAAGGAATAATGTGCTTTCACTAAACAATATTCAGCATGCTCAAGTTTCGTGTCTGGCGCTCTTGGAGCCACATTGCTTCTGCCAAGTTTTGCTGGACGAGATCAGAATTTTGGTCTGACACTTTCTACGGCGATTTCTGAAGCTAATTGCTTTTAAAAAGGCGTCTACTTTTTTTGCTTCATTAAGAATTAAAACTGGTGGCAAAGTTTATCAACTTAATTAACTCGTGGGTTCACGGGTTTTAACCTGCCGTCGCCGCACTAATCCTAAAGTCCACAAAGCATAAATTCTTGCATTTTCTTAAGTAAATTTCCTAATCCCATACCGATTAATGCAGAGAAAATTGAAAGCGTAACTAAAAGGTAAGAGGAGTAGTGTTATCAATTCTTAATAGATCTTTTAAGGGAACAAAAAGAAAGATGCAGAAAAATCGTTAACGTGGAATTAAACTTCGCGTGACACTCGCATCGAAAGAAGAACACGCGATGTTTCTCGCTCGATCGAGTCCAGGCGTTTTTCCATGCCCCTCGGCAAAACCTATCATCTTTAGAACGTTCAAGAGGTTGTATGTTATGCCACTTCTAGCTATATCTATATTTGTAAATGGTAAAGGAAATCAGCAGCCTGGAAAGATCGAAGAATCCCGCACAGAATGTGGTTGTCTTTCAAAAACATTAGGTCCGAGTTCTTTGCACCATTACTTTGCTAGAACATTCGATGACCGTTAAGAGCCTGCAGATCTTTTGAAAAAAATAACATTTAGTTAAAACAGAAGTCAGTTGAGCAAGCCTTATTTTAAGTATCTCCCAAACGCTTTGTCCAAAATTGTAGTGGTTGCTCTGTTGAAAACATACAAACTGGCGTTTTCTGTTCATTTTCAGTTTTAGGCCAAGAAAATTCCACGGCACCAACACCTACCATGGAGGTCTTAAAAAGTAAGTGAAGCGTGTGTGAGGCCATCGCGAGAAACGGTCATGGTCTCTTACCCATACCTCCCACGGCCAAGTGGTGGTCACGTTTTAGGATCCGAGGACCGTTTCTCAAGGGTCCCGGTACCTTAACGGGTCTGAAAAGGTGTTCTGCTTTCATTCAAGATGAGGCTTTCCGAGCTTTATACAACAAAGATATCAACTGAAAAAAAAGGGGTGATTACAGAGCCGGAATCTGCTTCTCTATTCTTTCAATTTCAATTTTAAAATTTTAAGAGTGGTGAGTTTTGTCAACGGTAACCTTGGTGTCCTATGGCATCCTCATCATAAGGCTAAAGCACTTATCGTTTGACCCACTAATATTGTCTCGTCGTCGTTATCATTTTCAGCCTTGTCCGTTGAATGTACTCATGAATATATGATGGTAATCTTGGAACACCAACCCAATCACGGCAATCTCGATATGGACAAAATCACTCTGATGGACGTAACCTGTACCCTGAATAACTTGGGAGAATTTAACGCAACTCATCTGTGGATGAGGGCTCCGCTCGATAGTTGCATGACAAACCACAGCACAAGTGGAGATACTATTACGTACATGAACAGCATCATTGCCGAGACGAGGGCATCTGCGGGAAGCGTTCTGATCTCCAGGGAGTTTCAGGCCGAGTTCCCGTTCAAGTGCAGCTATCCTCGATCTGCTCTCATGTCTGTCGCCAGCTTCTCTCCTCGGGAAAAAGTCATCTACACAAGGACAGGTAAGACAGAGGTCTGGTTACTATTCTTCTCAGGTCTTTCGCAAGTAGATTTACAGAAAGGAGTCTGATGCTCACTTTGTTATAATGGTATACTATTTAATTGCGAATAAAACTATCATCTTTGGTCAATCGAATGTTGGGCTTTCTCCCAGGCCCCTTAAAGCCAATACATCAAAAATTCTAGATTTGTAGAGGCCTGGGAACAAAAGATTTTCAATCCATTTGTTGAAGTGAATATAATGTATTTTCCTTTAAATCTTCAGCTGAATTTGGTAACTTTACCTTCACGATGGATATGTACGAGACAGATCAATACTTGAAACCATATGATAGCTATCCGGTGGAAAAGAAGCTGAATGAAAAGATGTTCCTAGAGGTGAAAGTCGAGTCCAATGATTCTAAACTGGTGCTGATTCCTGAAAAATGTTGGGCCACGCCCAGTCAGGACCCAAAGGATTCAAAATTCTTTGCATTTATCGATAATGGGTAAGGGGCTAAAAGATCGTCCTCAAATTGCTTTGAAAAAAATACGTCAATACCTTGATTGTTTGAAACGTGGTATGCCAGAGAAACAAACTGTGGATCATTATTTACAGTTTATGAACAACTGTAAACCTACCCCTCCCCTCCCCTCCCCTTTTGTCTTATGGACAGAAGTTCCTTGGACGCGACCTGGGAAGGTTTTTTTTTTGTATAGCTTATATTATTAAAAACTAGATCATTGGATAATGCAATTCAAGACTTTTTATTGGCTTAGCCATTATGGTATATCAGCCAATAAACCATAATCTACAAATATGGCAAGCGTACGTGCCAGTTTAAAATTAAAAGAGAGCTAAAAATTTAATAAAATTTAATAATTTAATTTAATTTAATTTAACGTCTTTAATAAAACAATTATTCCACTCGTGCTTGTTGGATATGAGATGATTATAGCCAACTCGGCGCTAAGCGCCTCGTTGGCTATCTATCATCTCATATCCAACGCGCGCTCGTGGAATAATTGTTAATTAGCTGTAAACGAAACTCTCTTCTCTAAAGAAGAGCCACTCGTTGAAATTTCATTTAATGGATCAGCTGTAATATCTTATAACTTTATCAGTATTTCTGGTAACAAGATCGAAATTCCCTTTCAGTCTTAGTTCTGTGGCTGAAAAGCGTCGAAAGTCATTGGGCTGTCCTCCTCTCGTAAATGCACTTAAGTTCCGTTCTAATATTCCTGTATTGTAACTTCGATTATATTCAGTTGCGGTGAGGACTCTACACTGGTGTTTAATTACGAGGAAAATGCAGTTCAACGGTTTACCTTAGATGCTTTCCGCTTCTTACAAGAGAACGCAGGATCCACTGTTTACCTTCATTGCGCTGTGGAAGCATGCCGCAAGGGAGACAGCGAATCACGTTGTGCCAAGGGATGCATCCGGGACAATGTCAGAAAGAGGCGCGGCTTGGTATTGGATAGTGTTCAGAAGCAGACTGTTACCATTGGACCATTGACCGCTGAAGATATTCAACCACAAGAACAAGGTGAGCGCGCGCGTGCTTGTGCGTGTGTTCGTGTGTGTATGCGTACGTGCGTGTGCTTTAGATATTACGCGAACGGTAGGTTTTAGATCGAGTAAGTGAGTGGCAAGACTATGCATGGTGACAGCATACATTTCGTTGAATCGCCAGCGCGGGTTACTGATATCGTGGTCGCGTGAGCGATTTTGACCCGGTTGTAAACTGTTTTTTTTTTTCCACCCAGAAGCAACTTTACCACTGTTGTCGATCCCGTAGCAATACAACCATCTTGAGAGCGCAAGTAATAGAACCCAGTGACTCTGAACTGTCTGTGGTTATCCACAGTTTCTCTCCGGAGACTACGATGGGTTTTTCTCGTTTCATCGAAGATAACCCGTCAGCACGTATTGTGACGGGTCGCTGGTACCAATTTACCCTCCTAGCAGAGGGAGGGTCAATGTGAGAGTTTCGTCTTACGACGTTTCTCAAGGTTTCTCATGCAGAATGCATAAATCCATGCATCAATCTGTTCTTTCACGTCTGATATGTGCAGACTAATAACTACCCAAAGCCATCTCTCATCTTATTTTTTGACGGTTTTTTTTTCTTTTTTTTTTTCAACTTAACAGCACAAGAGTCTGGAAGTTCGCTGACCGTTATCGGCGCGGTTGCTGGTGTCCTGGGCGTGGTCGTCTTGGCACTTATCGCAGCTCTGGTAGTGTTGTACATGCGTTATCATACACCCCAGCAAGCTGGTCAAGTCGTGTACTCAAAGGCCTCCAATGATGAAAACAAGATGCTTGTGTGAGGGGGACTGGGGTTGACGTCACGTGGCACACTATAGGAAAGTCTTTTGTCGTTCACCGCTTCTTTTTGTTAGCTTGAGAAGCTAATGACATTTTTTACAATTTTTTTATCTCAGTTTTCATCGACATCAAGCTTTTGAATGACCATGTTCAACTTTAAGAACCTTTTAGTAGCTTTTAGAACCTCGAACCACTGTTTAGTTTTCCATTTACACCTTTCTATTGAGACAATAAATTTTGAATTAAGACAGTATAAAATAATGTTTTAAAGTCAATTGTTTTTATTTTTTATACAGAAAATCAATTAATCGGTAAAACTTTTCTTAAAAATTTCTAACAAACTGTTGGCGGTGATGAATTGCTTTTGCGCTTTTCCAAGTTGGCATTTAAGGGTTTCATAAAGTTTGATTAATATATTTAGACTTGCTACGGTTGTTACGCGATAAAGATTTGGCGTCTAAGAACGCTTTTCCAGCATTCCTTTCCTACTCTTTGCTCCTCCTCAGCCCTCCTCGTGTAAGAAGAGAGGGACTGGCCGCAAGTCTAATATGTCGATCAATCGTTACTGCTTTTCGTCATTTCATAGAAGTTACATTGAAGACACAGATTGTTTCCTGCATCGTTCTAGGCGGTAAACGAATTTAAAAGAATCTACCTCGTTGAATAATGTTATGGACAAGAAACGTCCTTAACCGTTACAGCGTTTGCAAGGTAAGAAATGACGAAATATAAGCAAGCTTAGAATTCTAGCAAAAGGGTGTGGCACAAACAGATCGACTGTTTCAAGTACTCCACATTGATAAATTGCGATATTTACCGCTTTTAAAGTAGGCTCAACAAAGTAGAAAAATTTCTTGATTCTCCTGGATTTGTTGCTGAAAAAGTGACTGGAATAGGATCATTTTATTCAATTTAGGCATAGTTAGATCGAGGGGCATTTTCCATAGTGTCGAATCTTACAGTTGCAGTTAAGAACTACTATTAATCTTTGCTTGCTATTTCATTTTTAAACATTTCAGACAGCTCAATAATGTATGTGCCACTGTAAGCCTTTCTTTCCTATTAAAATGCATTAAAAAATCACTGGCTCGTGGATTACAACCCCATCTTGAAGAATCCAAAGTCGTGACAGTTTCTCAGTGAAAATTATAGCTGCCATCTCTAACTTTTACAGCAGTGGAAGGCTGGGGAGAGGAAGAAATTTGTCCTAAGAGGTGAGTGAAGGTTGAAAGGGCCCTTTCCTGCCCCTCCTCCCTCCTCGGTCCACTTGACTTTATATCAAACATGGTCGACTAAACGAATAAAACGCTTGCAATGCGAGCTAACATTCCTTAATGTTATTTGCTAAACTAATTTTGAAGTAACTGCTGTACACGTGCCAAGTTGGGCACGATTCTGCGTTTAATTAGCGCCATTCTTGTTACCAGTGTCCTCGTTTTCTTTGTCATGGCGAGAGAGTCTGGTGAAAAGAACAGGGCAAACAGCAGCCTTTGTTCTTAGTCGGAGCTCGCACGGGTGCTCATTGAACCTGTATTGATCATTTTCAGACAATGTAAGGTGACCTTAAAGTTTTCTTTCTCTCTTAAATCGGGAGAGAAGTACCTCTCCGTTGCATGGAATTCAATCATCAACGCAGTCTTGCGTTATTCGGAGACGCAAGCACAAAACGTTTTCGTAAATTAAACATTCAAGAACTTGCACGACTTGCCAGAGAGCAGTCTTTCATTGGCTTCTTTAGAAGGCCGCTGGACCCCCTAGTGGAGACGCGGTGGCTTCATGGTTGGTGCGCTCGACTCCGGATCGAGTGGTCCGGGTTCGAGCCCCAGCCGGGGACATTGTGTTGTGTTCTTAGGCAAGACACTTTACTCTCACATTACCTCTCTTCACCCAGGCGTTTAAATGGGTACCGGCAAAATTTATGCTGGGGGGGTAACCCTGCGATGGACTAGCATCCCATCCAGGGGGGAGTAGAAATACTCTTAGTCGCTTCATGCTACAGAAACTGGAGTTAAGCACCGGCCTGATGGGCCACTAGGCTCGTAAACAGACTTGGACCCCCCTGCGAGCTAGTCTCCCTCGCAGCCGGTTTTAGTCTCGTCACGCAACGCTCCTCCCCACAAACGGCTGCTCACATTCAAACAACATTCCTTTCCCTTTGTTGTCTCTGCACCAATGAGATCACTTGACATCGTTTTTTGTGACCAATCAGAGCACAATGGATTATAATCAATACCGTTTTCCTGCGTTTTCAAATTCTGCATTTGATCGTAGTTTTTTGACGGAGGAAACGCCACAGAAGGTTTTGCAAAGTGATCGTTGCTTTATCTGTTCCACTTCCGTTGAGAAAAACGAAAAAATGTTTTCAAAAAGATTCTTTTTAAATTTTCGGCGATTATTAGTTCCTGTCTGAATGTGAAAGTGAGCTGTTATTCAGCGACCAGCGAGTTGTCAGTTTGTAAAACTTGCTACCGACGATTCATCAAGTTAAAAAAAGCCTCAGATCATCTTGAAGGGCTCAAAGATGAATTGAAGGAAATAAAGGATCGCGAACTTCCCAGAACGAAGCGCTTATTGAACGTTAAGAACGACGGTAGAGAAGTCCAGGCTTCGTGCTGTGGGAAATCCTCAAAATGTTTACAATTCGATCCGATCAACACCACTTGTACTTCTAATGCTACAACCAATTCTAGTATTTCTACGGCGACCAGCCAACAGGTACGTTATACTCCGGCAAGATTTAATCTCCTATTGGTTCTATTGGTGTGTCTCCTATTCGAAGTCATCCCTACAGACTTGTGCTAGAAACTTTCCCTCGTCAACTGACAGTAAGATAAGATAGACTGCTTTGAGAAGACAAGTCGAGGCCTGTGATTGGTTAGCATGTATTGGCGCGGACACTTTCCAGAATGTGGTAAGTAAATGCTGATTGGTGGAAGTCCTGAATGGAATGCATTTCGAATGTGAGCAGCCTTTTCTGGGGTAGTTATTCGCCTGGCGTGACGACTCCGGAAATGGCTGCAAAGCAGTCTACCTGCGAGCTGTCTGCCCTCATTTCTCGTCAGACCCATATTAGACCTCCCGCCAGCGAGCAGGGAGAGGTTGGCTCGACTTTCGCAGACTTCGCGTGAAGCCGCCATACTCTCGTACAGCAACACCAACTAAGGCGCGCTCGCAGACGCGACTGCACTATATTCAACGAGCAAAGTTTTACAAAACTATCAGCCAAGCTTCTGTTTCTCAGAGCAATGCCTTAAAATAACCCGAAAAAAAATACGGAGACATCATAATTCAGTATTTGCAATTTATTTAGCTACTTCAATATGTTTGATTTAAGCTTTAAAAAGCGCATAAATACGATTTCCGTCGAAAAGAACTTCATTCCCCAAGTTTCAAAGAATACGAATAAATACATAATAGATTAGAACAGTTGTACAATTCTATATAATATTTTTTCTTGTCTTTAAATAAATCTTTCCTTATAAATAAAATGTCTACAAGTGATACGGAATAGTCTCTTTTACAGTTGTGGGCTTGGTGGCCAAGCCTTTGAACAGGAGTGAGGCTAAGGGTGACCCTGTTGTGATAGAGACCTGTATCTAGTTAGCATGATAACAAGTAATTTGCATTTGAAAAGCAGCAACATCTCTATCATAACAAGGTCACCCTAAGCCTCACTCCTGTTCAAAGGTTTGGCCACCAAGCCCACAACTGTGAAAAGGACTATTGAGAATCATTCTCGTCCATATTTCCACTACCAGACTTTGGTAAAGTGAAACGTGAAATTAAATGAGATGCTTGTTCAATACATAACTATATCGGTCAAAACAACCCAACGCTACTTAAATAAAAATCTATATTTTACTTACATTAATCTTTTCTTCAGTTATCTTCTCTTACGAAATGTCCTATTTACTTTTTACTACTAATGATTTGTCACGCAATACCCTTACGTCACGCCGTTTCGATTCAGTGAACATTAGGCTGTCACGCTACGTTCAAACCCTGAGGTGATTCAGTTGTCGCGTGACGGTTGAGCCCTGCAAGGGCTTGGTCGTCAAGAACTCCGCGCACACTGAACTGTTTTATCACGCTGCGTTTCTTATCAAGGAATAGTTGAGTGACGCGCCACGCAAGCGCTGCTGACAATAAACTAAGACATTTACCAATAAAGAAAAAAAAAAACCATTTAAAACCCTAAATTCATATACCTAACATATTTCTGCATTCCCCATGATTAGCACAATCATAAATATCTATTTTGTAAACAGCACTGAGCTAAGGAATCAAATCTTTAATTTTCAGAAGATTGAAAAATTGATTCTCCATACAATGGCTACACATTATCCAGGAAACAGGTGATGGGAATTAACATGCTCAACAGTTGAAGGGCGTTATCTTTCAGGCAACATTCCATTCTCATCCACTTTTATCAAGGAAACATACACTAAGCAGCTTGTACAGAGAATTGCTAACCAGATCAGGGAAGTTAAAAGATTTAAACAGAGCTTTAAATAACACAGTGAGCTTTAAGGCCCACAGCTTGGTCAAAATAGTTAAGCTACGAGATCAACGGGCACTTCATGGCACATTAAATGTTGCAGTAACCATAAATAGCCACGTCAAAGTAAACGACTTCTGCTTAATAGTTCAAAAATATTTGCTTCGGATCTTTTTTTTTTTTCAATCAAGAGGTAAATTCAAAGAACCATTTTAAAACGGCTTGTTCAATGATAAACGATATTTTTTATCCAAAGATATTTTTCCTTTAAACCCTAGTTCGTGGTTCTTAGAAGCACGTTGTTCAATTTTCCTTTTTTGGTTTGTTCTTGATTAAGAGAGGAATTAAGCACAAGTTCACCAATCAACTTTGTTACTTACATAATAACTAGTCACATGATCGTTGTCAGTTTCACCCTGAGATGAGTCGACTGAAGGCTTGGGGCGACGTCAGCTTGTCACGTCTCTTGTACAACTCAGTTTTAAAATTGTTCGTAATGTAACTACAAATGTAACTGATTTTCAGTCTATTTCGCACATAGAGCGTTTTCGTGGTAAAAAGCATTTAACACATCGTCTATTTCTTCATGAACCACGACCTTTTCAAAACCGAACGCCACTTTTACCTCAAACAAAATTCCCAGAATTCCACCGTAGCCACTCTTAGCCGAATCCACGTCCTACAAGCGTGCGACTCAAACATAGTCTCCCTCTTCGTCCATATTGTGCACGTGACCTGGTGGCGGGATGATAGTGGGCATCGGTGACGTCATGCGCATAGGACTGGGTACACCTGGATTCATTGAATCCCTTGGCGACGGGCCTGGGGACTTTTTTGGCGACCCACTACCGAGTGGGGAGGAAGGCGATGGAAGGGGTGGGTCACACATTGATGACGTAGAAAACAGTTTATACCAACTAATGACAAGGTTACTAAGGTCTAACTCGTCGAGTAAAATTTGTACAACACCCATGAATACTTTTCTATCCATGCGCCCGTAATCTCCCCAAACAATAACCTGCAACAGAGAAGTAAATATGGGTCAAGAATATCTTTGAAAAAAATAAGACTATCCACGTGCACAGGTCATCATAAGTTTAAGAATTTTCAATAACTAGATTATTGGACCTTTAAAATGCATCGGCGAGGTCTGACACGTAACGCGCTGCCTACTCAATTGCCAGTTAGCCATCAAAACGAAGGAATCCTACCTTGAAACACCGAAAAAACATTTCACTTACCTGCAGTGTCTTTCCGGTGAATTCTACCTTAAACTCGAGTTGTTGTTGATATAAAGGTTCTAAAGTTCTTCTTGCGGTTCTGGTTTTCTTTTTAATTAGGCAGCGTTTACCGTCCATGACGTACACTTTGACATAAGGCGCTGGAATCAGAGGAGAAAAAACAGTCGATCATTGCTTACAAATTTAAGCTAGCCTATATTCAGGCCCCACCTTTCTCCGCCCGCGCGAAGACTTATGACAAGTCCGGGAGGTTCGCCAGGGGTCTGGCACCAACTCATAACCAGTGCTACGCCGTTGCAGACCTCTCGTCGGCTCTCGTTGTTCAAGCCCTGGTATTTTCTCGCGGATGAAGAAACGCCCGTGTCGAAGCGCTTATAATGAGCGCTGCTCGCGACTACATTAAGTTAATCAGTACTAGATGAAGCAGTCTGATAATAAGCGGCGCTTCAGTTTTGTGTGATTATTTCATAGCAGAGGGAAAGAAGAAAAACGCATCTGCTGTCGATAGATTAACTAAATCTTGTTTGGGTTCTATAAGTCGACACCAGAAAAAAATTAAAGCCTTTAGACTGCATCTACCGTCCATACCTCGGCCGTGTTTGTTTGTTTGTTTGTTTGGTAGGTTTCTTTTTGTTTTTTTTTTTTTTAATTTTTCTACTGCGCTGTGTTCTCAGACTACAGATTAACCTATAGGAATCGGCATCCGATAAATAAAAATCCAACACGATTGACCTCCCGGTTAGCTCAATGGATAGACCGCTGGACTGTTGTGCGGGAGGTCGAGGGTTCGAGCCCCGGCCGGACCAACACTCAAGGTCTTAAAATAATTGAGAAGAATATGCTACCTTTCTATAACATCAAGAAATGGTTGGATATTCTAGTCTTCTCGGATAGGGACGAATAAATGGAGGTCCCGTCTCCTACATGGTTAGGGGTAGGAGACGTTAATTTCCCACGCACGAGACTACTGTGTGATGGATGTCCTCCCCTGGGGTGGGATGGGCGGGTTAGGATTGATTTTAAAGCGCTGTTGATCTGTCATTGTAAATAGCGCTGTATAAGTGATAAATTGTTGTTGTTGTTGTTATTTATATGGCTGCGCGTAGCCACCAAATGGTTTTAAAATCCAAGCCCGCTATCATTATTATTTTTCTACCTTTGGAGGATATAGATGAATATTCCGGCGCAAATTATGTAATGGTAGAGAAATACAAATTGTGAACGAAATTTTAACGCTTGCGAGAGAATTTTCGGGAATTCTTGCACCCTTTCGCCAGAAAAGTGAAGCCTGTAGAGTAATTTCACCCAACACGCGACGGAATTCATCCGAGTTCTTCTTCGCATCCAAACAATGACTTGATAATTGCTGGTGTATGATAACACCTCCGTTGAAAGCTACAATGATTGAACACAACGAAACTTCACGAACAAACAAGCAAAGCTTTTTCCGTTCACACCAGAATTCCCATGTTCCCCCCGCCCCTCCTCCATTTTACAGGCGTGGTTACAAACAAAGTTAATGTTTATATTCTAGTCAGCAACAAAAGCGCTTACCTGGTAGAATTTTCGAGCCAGGTTTCGGTAGCAATCCCTTGGCTCTGATGACCTCAACTTCTAACACCCCTCGCCTGTTGTAAAGCGCCAGTTGGATGTCTCCCATGGAGGGCGACGCGAGGACTTGGCGCCCAACAATCTGCGCTGGACCCAAGCCATCGATAAAATCATTCAGGTGACCCTCGTTGCCAAGTTTTATTCCGGGCGGAACCCAAGGACTGGGAAGAGAAAATAGAATACCAACGCTCAATTAAAAAAAAAAAATTAAAGTAAAATTGATGCCGACTTTAAGGTGTTTTTTCTTCAAACTCGCTACCCATATTGGAATCTCCATTTGGAGGTAGAGAAATTCGGCACGGAAATTCTCCTCACTTGTCTGCTTGATATTGTACTGATTTTATAAGGAGAAATTCTTTTTTGATCATGCTTGGGAGTGATCTGGGTAAGAGTGATCTTGGTACGAATGCTTCGTAGAGGAAGTAGAGCTGCTATGGAGATCTCATATGTTAAACATGATCACAACTAAATGAATAATAATTGGGAATTTTTTTGAGATAATTTCCAAGGAAACAAAAACGTGTGAAAGCTACGTTCCATCAAAACAACGAAACTACTTTTAGCCACCACACTGATCGCGATAACTTCCGTCAATAAGAGTTTGGATTAAATAATCAATTTCATTTCAGGGAAAATCTCCCAACTGATTACTACAAGTTTTATTATTTAGATATTCCTGAAAATTTAGTTCCTCATCAAGGAAACATTGATAGAAAGCGCGGTTAAAAAATAGCTAAGGGTTTATCATTACTAAGGTCGATAGGTTTCTGACCAATCAGAGCGCGCGTCAAATCTCATTTATTTAAAAAAAAAAAACAAAAAACTTCCTTCTCAATTTCAGAAGTTTGACAGGGAATCAAAATTGTTGGGAGAACTTCAAAAATGATCTCCATCATGTTAGAACCATGCTAAAACCGTCAATTAAGTGGAGGAAAAACACACATTTCCGTTGATAAAAATCATTTTTATGACAATTACGAGACAGACTTAAACAATTTGAAACTGTGTTGGACATTTCACTTTGCATAAAAATATTATTTCCCGACGTTGTTCGGCTGTTGTATAAACAAAAACGCATTATAATTAAAACTGAATTTTCATCTTTAAGTCCCCTGCCGCCTTGGCAAACATTTGTCTTAACTGCGAACAAAATCGTCTCTCAACATATAAGGGGGCGTCTTCGAAGTAGTTTCCGAAAGCATCTTGTATTAGAATCCTTCTAAATTTAAACCGATTCTGATCGCGGAGAGGTTGTAGTGCAAGATCGTATTTGTAACTTGAGATTAATCAGCGTTGTGTGTGTAATTAAAGGACAGTGTTATGAGTTAAGTGGACAAGGCATTTTGTATCTGTTTCTGTGTTGCTGTGATACGAGGACCGATTTGTCTTCCTCTTCACCTCTCAAACGAACTGAATGATCCTTCAATTTCCTGTACCGCAGTTCATAAAATTTCAAATAAGAAGCTTTTTAAACCTGTTCGTCCGAAGACTTCTAAGTACTTTTTTTCTTTTGACGTGACACAGTTACAGCAAAGGATTTGGACCACAAAAAACAGCGATAAACTCGTGAATTCATTAGCAAATCGACATGTTTTAGCAGAGCAAGTGTTCTGCTTTCTGAAAAATTGCATTTCAACTATAAGAGGTCTATCGCGTTTGTTTGAAATTCGTTTTCAATGATAGAACTCTTTTTCGTTCTGTTCAGGCTTAAAAACCATTGCTCAACATTTCTAAACTACTCCGGCTGGTTTTTTTTTTTTTTAAAAAAACCATGAAAACGGTGATAAATTTAAAGAAATGTCTCACTATTCGCAAAGGATAGACCGATACCTTTTGTACACTCGGCGGTAAAACCTTTAAAACACTGCTATGAAACCAAGCCTTGAAGAAACAAAAATTCGATAAGATGGACAATATTTTAATAAGAATGGGGTATATGGAAGATATATTAATTTCTATTAACTAAATAAGCGCCGCACATAACAAACTTCCGCTGCAGTTAGACTCACAGGACCGAAAACCATTGTATAAAAAAGGTATCAAGAGCTTTTGGCGTTCGCCGGTTAATAGGTGTGGTCTGCACAAAACTCTTACTCCTTAAAATTGGTCAGTCTTGATAAAATTTCGTTTAAGCAATGCTTCTATGTTCCCATACAATTCTGAAATTTTACGTCGTCGCGGGAAAAGAGCGAAAATTTAGGATTGCCAATGACACTCAATGAATCAGACACGCTTGTTCTCGAGAGCAACTCCTTACCGTTGCGATTGCAACCGTAAGGTGTTTAAATACAAGAAATTTATACAAAGAACATCATCTTGCAAATGTTAGAGCACATTTTTGACTAGAATTAATACTATAGAGAGCAACCTCACCTATCTCTATTTGCTCTAACAGCCTGACCAACCACCTCAAAAAATTTTGTCATTTCAGCCTCGAAATTCTCGCACAATTACGACTTACCGCTGTGAACTTTCAAACTCAAGTGCATCACGCCAATGTTACTTATAAGCATGTTAGAATCAACGCGCACTTAGGCCCACAGATAACGTCATGTTGCACTAGTGAATTGTCACTCTAGTCGTGAACAAGCCGCTTAGTTGATTGAAAGGTGATGGCTAATAAATATATCATTAACACGATAATGTATGCATAATTTACGTATGCGATCTCAAAGAGCATTAATTATTCATATTCCAGGAATGCCTTAAGCGGAGATAAATTGAAACTAGGATTGAAAAAGGAAATGTATGCATTGGAGTATCAGAAAGTGATGACCTTGGCTGTGGAAAATAATGTGTCTTAACTGCTAGGCGCCAAATAGCATAAACAAAAAGAACATAATTTAGCGAAAAGTATAAACACCCAATTACTACCGACTAAGTATTACACTAGACCCTACTTGAAAACTCTCTGGCCGCCCTATCAACACAATTTATCTGCGTACATTTTTTAAAATCTTGGAGTTATTTTCGCTGGGAATTCGTTAACTTTAACATGTATTTGATTTGATTACTTAAATATTGACAGGAAAACACAGAAAAGCATTTGCAAGTAAATAAACAGACTGACCCACTCTATCTTTGATTGCCAGAGCAATAATGAAAAAGAAAAAACCGAACAGTTAAAGCAAATTAGCGAAAATTCAGATGGTATCACGGTGCAACTCTGAGCAGAAATGCACTCGTTCGACTTCGCAAGGTAATTGACTTTTTAAAAGAATTGAGTAATATCCTCAAAAATCACACATAAAATTCGAGAGGATAAAATAAATTCCGTGAAGTACCTCACAGGTGCCCACAAATGGGTTGCAACTGTTTGAAAAACTCGCTCGATTGAAGACATGAGCTCGACTCGAGTCGCTTCTTCCAGCAGAATTCTGAATGGTTTCAAAAGTAATGTTTAGCAGGCGTCTGAGAAGGACAGTCAGGTCTATTGATCGGTTCTGAAATAAAACAGCTGGCAATCGTGCCAAACAAAACACCACTACGGTAACAATTAATTTGAATATTTCATTTTTGAAAGAAGTAACTATAGACACCACAATGTCCAACTGGTATTTGAAACTCATTTTTACAATCAATCACCTTATTCTGTCCGCCAAGGAGCGCTAAAGTTCCTTGAGGTCTGCAAAAATTACTCTTAAAGTTCTTTTGCAAAAGCTCGTTAAAAGTGATTTTTTTTTCCTTTTAACTGGAGGCGTCGCAACATCGAAGGGCTGGCTACGTTTGAAAGGCGTTTAATGCTTGCACAACGAACCCGCTGACAAATGAATCTTAAAACTACTGTTGGGTTTTCAGACTGGATGTATTCATCTCACACAATCCTGGTCAATGTTTGGAAATTCATACGAAATTTAACTGAAAAAGTAACCTTACTCCAGAATTAAATCTCTGAATAGGGAAATATTCATTAAAAATTCCCTAATCATTACTGTTTTCAAATTCAACACTTCCAAGACTTTTTAATCAAAACTACGAAACTGTTTTCACATCCACAGCTTTCGCTTGCTTGTGAATCCAATCAACCATATTAAAAAACACTTTCTAGAAATGAAATCAAACATGGAACATAACAGATGTGTCGTGCCTTTGATCCAACTTAACTAGACAAAATAAAAGTCTGCAACCCGACAAAAATTCAAAGAAAAATGTTTCGACAAAAACCACACCTCAAAGGGGCTTCCAGGAATTTCAGCAGTGCTAGATCGAAGAGGTTTACTCATTTTCAAAGCTTATAATATAATAGCTATTTCGTGTGCTGTAATTATGGGCATTTCTTATCGCAGTTAAGAAAAAGTTGTCAACTTGGTTTTTGTAATTACCGGCGTTTTTCATGGTATCCTTTAAGACAAAAAAACAAATGATGACCAATTGGTGGCACACAGTTGAAAATGCAGGCTTCTTTTTACACCGAGTCAATTCAGTTCACTTCAGGTGTTAAGTGGAAATCATGCTCTCACAATTTCTCATTTCTTATTCATGACTACCGCAGAGGACTGACGAGCTTAAAATTGAATGAAAGAGAAATTAGATCAGCTGACAAAGCGAGCGATAAACAAGACGGAAAAAATCACACTAGCAAAAAAATTGATTTCCCTCTTTTAGGAAAAAAAATTATTACACAGAAGTTTAAGTCTGACCTCATCTTTGGGGAATCAGTAAGAACTATAAAAAAGAGGTATGAAATATTTAACGCGTGCGTAGGAGAGAGAGAAAAACTGTCTCTCCTAAGTTAAAAAAAGTGTAACTACGCAAAAATTACGAAAATGGCACACCCCGAGCCTGCAGACCTAAGTCAGTGGCACTTACCTACTCTCAACACTAGTAACCGAGCCTGGTATACTATTCAAGCTTCCGCTCCTGTCACTCGCGATAGATGACGACCGACTGCTCCTCCCACTTCCGCCAAAGCTCTCGCTACGTCCCGTCCCGCGGGATGGCTTGATGTAACTGCCTGTAGGGAAGACATGAAGATTATTAAGACTGCCGGAACGAGCTTCTTCACGAGCCAGCAGTTTGCCTGTGGAGGAGAGAGGTGGGGAAAAAATTGTAAGTATGCTTACATTACAAAATGGTAGAAGGAAGCAGAGAAACAGCATTCAGACGCCAAAAGTGAGGAAAGAAGAGACAAAGTAAAGAAGTTTGAACTCACCTCATTTTCACCGAGAACGGTTAGTGTTAGCATTTGAAGCAAAAAGAAGATTCAATGTTTCTGAACTGACCAAGTGATTAAACGTTACAAGTAAAAATATACACATAAGCAGAAATATAGAGACAAGCCAAGAGAAAAAGTGTCTTTACTCTTACAACTGGGCACAGCATATTAACACTCACAAGTTTTCCTTGCAAAATTTTTCCTTGACAGCTTAGGTGGAAAATATGACAATTTTTCCTTTCCCATTTCCTTACATCCAAACTAACAAGTCAGTTTTTCGACAACAAGGTTTGTCCAGAATAAACTTTAGAAAGGACGAAACATACTGGTGAATATAGGCTTGCGAAGGAAACTTTTCAAAGAAATCCTGTTGGGGTCATAGTAATTATTCATGTGTGAGTTATTTCCAACAGGCGTCGTTTACACTTTTTTGTGCTAAAGAACATGGTTAACATTTTTCTCGATAAATGCATCTGATCAGGAAAACTTGACAACGAAAATGTGGCTTAAGTTTCTTATTCAATGTGTCTGTGCGTCGTACTGAAGCAACAAGGACAACATGGTAAAAGTATCGAGAATTTATCATTCCATAAGCAACTGACCGTTTGGGAGCCCGCGATCTTTATCGTGTAAGCTTGAGCTGCTCTGACTTCTCCCGTGACCGAGAGGGACTGGACTCGGGATCGGGAATGGACTTCTTGGCCTCTCGCTTTCTGAGTCAAGGTTTGGCAAGTTGCTTAAACTGTTACGGCGCCGCCTTCCATCCTCTGTCGACAAAAACAAATGAAAATATGTAGAAAGCAAGCTTCCTCGTCTCTAACGCGCGTGTTTTTAGGAAGCGCATAAGAAGAAGGAAACGCTCGTGGAGAGCTCGCTCTTTCTTCTCTTCCGCAGGACGCGTTTGTCCTCGCGCTTTTTTAGAAGGTGCGTATGTGGAAAGGGCAACGTGCGTGGAGAAAAGATTCATTTCTTCTTTCGACTGCCTGCTTTTTTCCCTTTTTTCATTCAGAAACTCAGATTTTCATCGATGTGTGGTATTATAACGATTTTCATCATGCGAAATGAAGACAAAGTTGGATCTTGAGAGTAGACGCTTACCAGATGAAGAAGACCAATGGAAAAAAAAAAATGAAATGATTCGGATTAAAATCATGATTGAAACTCAGTTGTAACGCAGGTGATAGCGAGGTCTGTTTGGAAAATGTGTATTGAATGAGTTTTTATCAAGTAACGAGATTTGATTCAGTTATATCGAGGAGATTCCTCCGGTAAACATTGACTTAATCTTATATTTCGTTCAAACTTAGTTGATCAAAATAAAGCGAAAAGTTGAATGAGGAGCCTAAATAACCATGTTTATGTTGTGTGTTAAACTGCTTTAGGATGTTAATGGTTTAGAACCGTTGCATGTTAGAGTGATTGATGAGTGAACTCACGGGGTCGTCTGTGACTTTCATACGGTACTCCATGGTCATGCGGTGGCATGTCAGGTGAATACATGCGGTCTACAACAGTAATATAGCAGGGTTAAATTTAACAACAAACGATCTTTGATGCCCTAGGTGTGCACTGAAAGGCAAAGGTTACCACAGCAAATTCATGAATATCTCTCTCTCTCTCTCTCTGTTAACCCCTTTTTCTAGCCATAACTGTTTTTAAAAAAGAACTGATCGATATATTCTCAGATTAATAAATAGCTTTATCTACAAGCGTTCTTCTTTTAAAGTATCCCCGTTAAACGTTTACGTGAAACTCAGACACAACTTAAATCTTATTTTTTTTTTGGTTTTTACGGTTTTATTTTGTATTTTTAATGGTTTCGTAATGTTGTTGTTGTTGTTAAGTGAAGTAGAATGGTTCACGATTCAAGCAAAAGCTGTTTACAGTCACATTAGTATTCAATTAATTAGCCTGCTACAGAATCTTTAAAGAATCACTCATTCGCTTCAGTAAACTTAATAATATCCCTTTATGGTTGCTTGCAAATTTAACTATTATATCAACGAGTGTTACCTTGAGGAGTGTGTAGCCCCTGATGATGTGGGGGCATCCCCAGAGAATGCTTATGACCTGGTAAGGACGACGGACTCCCCGTTCTGGCCATGGGCCTCGGAGACTGGCGCCCAGGTCGCGGGGACATGCCCGGGTCATACATGCCCTCGTTTTGTGCAAACACGGAGTCTGGGGCCTGACCATATCCCATCCGGCCTTTGGCGCCGCCAACGACTAATTTAGCTCTTGCAGGGTCCACATCTTTTAATTTCTGTTTAACAGCTCGGGCCCGCTCTTCTTCGTCTGTGGTTAAAACGGCTTTATCTTAGAAATTACAGTTGCTTTAGTTTATTAGCTGCCATCGTTTCGAAAATGTTGCTCTTAGAGTTCAGTTATATATTTCCTGTCTTCATCAGGGAAACGTTATAAGTAATTTTGAACAAACTTGTTGAGGAGCTGTCACAAAATACTCATTTTAACTGTTCCTTAGAGTTAACATCAATTTCTTTTTCTTTTATCGGCCACCACCGAAACTTTCTCTTGAAAAATTAAACGTGAACATTCCCTTTCAAAACTACTCTCACCAAGACGATATGTTGTTCAGACCTTGTTCAATTAATTTTCACAAAAATTATCTTTACAAAGTTTACATATTTATCTTAAAGGTAACAGTGCAGTATAGTGCGGCGTAGATAGTTGTGCTGTGGAAAAGTGAGCGAAGCATGCTTTGGTGTTTTTCAGTCAGCTTACCCATAGGTTCGCGTCCTGAAGGCAATTGAGGCAACATGCGGGACTTTTTAGCCCCGGGGCCTCCGCTAGGGGACATTCTACCAGGGGAATACGTTCCGGGGGAGGTATAACCATGCATACTCGGGGACATGCGATCGTCGTGAAAGCGACCAGGTCCATGTTGGTGAGGCATTGGTCTAGTCTGTTGCGCCGGCACTCTGTTGGGGTCAGCAGCATAATGGGGGTAGCTAGAGACTGGCTGAGGAGACTGGGACGGATGGTTTGGAGACGTATGGTATGGCTTGGCAGTGTACGCTTCAAGTGAAGTTTATACGAAGATTAAAACATGCAGGAAAAAGTTAAGAAACAAACTTCGACCGAGGATCTTCAGTGTTCGTTCTTTTGAATGGGCACACTGCTCTAGTTGATGAACAATTGGACAGTGTACAATTTTTAAAATACTGGTTAGGTTGTTTTACTTAATCCTGGTACAAAGAGAGAGTTTACTATTAACTTCTGAAAAACGATCAGTTACGTTAATGGCTTTAATTAAATGATTTAAAAAATTACTTTTTTCCAGCTAAACGCACCAGGGAAACTGTTTTTAATCTCTTACTCTCTAAGTTTACTTTTCACAGAAATCTGAACCTATCTTAAGAAATTTAAACGAATGTTCGCGTTTTGAGAAATCGAGTTACGATTAAAAGTGTGTAGTGCTGTGTTGATTATGCGTCATTATGCGCAATTATGGGCATAAATTTCCGTCCTACCTTGTACCATCTGTTGTTGGCTGAACGGAGGTCTGGGACTGTCTCGATGATGATCAATCAACTGTTGCTTCAGCAGGTCATTCTCGGGTGGGTTGAATGGAGGCTGGGAGCTAGTTACCGGTCCGTTTGGAGTATACCTCGACTCTTCCTCGTAATCACTGCCATAACCGGTCGGACCAGCTGAGAGAGAGAAAAAACAATGATTAGTGCCGCTGCACATGGAAAAAACTCGAAAGGGAACTTTCCAATTATCTGCGCAGTTGTTTGGCCTGTAGTAACTATACCATACCTTGATCGGATCCTGGTTCACCAGCTCCCCTCGCACCTTTAAATCTGAATGAGTTGTGAGGGGACTGATTAGGAGTGGGCGGCACCAGAGGGTCATTGTCGTCTTCGTGGTTTTTGAGTGGGTACCAGTACCCATTACCGTCAAGGTTTGCCTCTGTCATGCTCAAAACAACCTGGTCGAGATTGACAGACATGAACACTAGGTAATTTGTGACAAAGTTTAGAACACCTTGTTGGAAATAACAAGAGCGACATGTTTCATTAAACGAGGTGAATAAATTGTACAGATTTGAAACATATTCGACTGGTAAGAGAGCTATTCAAAATCATAAAACAGATCCCATACCTCCCCGATAAACTCGCTTGAACCAACTTTATCATAATCCCATACGGTCACTTCGAGAGCACGGCCACTGAACTGCAAAAGAAAAAAATTTCCGTTGGAAAAAAAAAAACCTTAAGAATATTTCAGAGAACTTCCAACACCCTAAAAGATATTTGAGGCCTTGAGAAACTGAATCAGTAAGCCCTAAAAGCCCTTAGAGCGACCAACAGTGAATTTCTTTGTACAATATCAGGTCTGAATCACAAATTGAGCTCTTGAGTAGATAGGAAATAATCGCCAACTGAAAAAGCTCTAGATTGATAATTAGATTCTCCTTGTCAATACCATACGAAATGCATAGAGAACAGTGTGCAGAACGTGTAAACTGATGTCAAAGGTGGAGAGGGTTTAAGAATCTCAACATAGACAGTTCTCTCAAAAGAGAACTGCAAAAAATGTTGAATTTTTGCCACAGGACAACAAATGATGGGGAATTTACCTTCTGCGGCCTGCATGGATAAACAAAAGTCTGATTCCATTTGGGATTGAAAGACTTCATCGCTGTCTTTGTTCGTCTTTTACTCTGCATGCTAAAAGACAAAGTGTGTTGGAAAAAAATGTTGCTGAAGTAATCGGCTAGAAAAAATAATATCTCCACCGTCAGTAGCCAGCGAACAAGCCTTCATTATTAGCGCTTCGACATTTCTTGCAAGACAAAATATGACAACATACCTCTTATCCGGTAGAAAGTATATCCTAACATAAGGGTTAGGTGGAGTGGTGGTCTCCTTAGGAGCCAGGCCATCAGCTCCTACCACTGTTACATTCAAGTTTGCAGCATCCTCGTCATAAAACAGTTTCAACTAAAGATAAAAGAGTGCAATGTTATATTAACATATTTTGTTTAAAAAAAAACCGTCGAGAAAGATGAAGACTTGAGTAGGACTACATACGCTTTCTCGTCGGAAAGTCATTAGTTATTCGTATTTTCTCAATTTTTTTTTCTTTTACAGATCTCTAGGAACGTTTTAATTTTCTTTCGCATATTTTGCCATTTTTTAACTTTAAGACGAAAATTTTGCGCGGGAAATTGGCGCGCGGCCGGCCAAAATTGAGCTTTTTGCGCATGCCCAGCATTTGACTGCTGTTATACTAGAAGAGTTTTCCTGGCTCACATAAAAAAAAAAAAAACAAAAAAAACAAAAAAAACAAAATGAGCATGCGCTATTCGCGACTACTCTTACAACTAAGGATTCACACGTACCTGTATACGACCTGTAACTCTGGATCCTTTTCCTTGTCCTTGTCCTTGTCCTTGGGCTTGTCCTGCACCAGTCTGTTTGACAGACTTGTTCGGTTTTTCATCCGGTAAAGGACCGCCTCCGAAGAAGAAATCGTCATCTGTAGAAAAAGAGACACAAATAGAAGAAATTTTCTCCAGAAATTGACGAAGGAAATAAATTGGAACAGTTATGTTAGTATGTTCAGACAGTTTCAGACTTTGGACAGTGATTCTTCAATCGTGAAAAAGTGCAAATCTGCACATGCACGATTATGTAGCCGCGTTATTTTGGCGGGAAAAAAGCTGTAGCGGGATCTCGTTGATCTGTAACCAGTTTTATTTCTGCAAAAAGGCAATGGCAAAATTAAGTTCTCATACCGCTTGAGGTTTTTTTCGTTTAAACAACAAGAAAGGGCTTCATTGTTTTTTAATAAAAACAAATACCTGAACAGTTTACTTTTAAAGACATAAAGATGAGGAATAGAATCTAAACATCTTTTTTTAATTTTAAGAAAAACTTCCTTTCAAATCTGGAGTCAGACATAGGATTCTTCTTTTAGTCTCACGGACTCGATTTTCAGGGAAGTAGGAAATGTTACCAGATTTGAGATTCGCCAAGAATTTGCCTAATAGGGTCACAAAATGACAGAATCCAACAGGAAATGACAATGATAAACACAGACCAGGCGAGGATAGAATGACAATGCTTCCAACCTGTGGGTGGTTCGTAAGAAGAAGACTGACTTCTACCAGTTGACATAAGCCCATTCTCCCTCTGTGTTGGTACGACTGGGGTCTCTTCCCTTCTGCTGTCCTGTGGTTTTCTGTCCTGTTGAAGTGACACGGGAGCTGAAGAGGGGGACATCCGGTCTCTTTTCACAGGGGACTCTCTGGTAGGGACCTGCTTAGGAGATTCCCTCTTTTGTTCTTGCCCCCTTGGTGACTTATCGGGTGACTGGGAGGTCCTAGCTGGAAATTTACTCCTGCAGCAAAAAATATTAAGGAAAACTCCCCTGTATTAGTCTTCTCGAACTCTTCATCTTTTTTTTCTTCTACTTACCCTCTTTGAAAACCAGACATCTTTGTAAATTACATCTAAGATTTTCTGTTCTTTCAGAAGTAAATCCCCTCCTGATTATTTCCTTTACTCTCCTTACTGTCCTCGCAGACTATGCAATAACAAGGTAATGAGGATTTGTACTCACTTATCTCTACACACAATGAGGTGAAGTTCGTTGCTATCTTGATTGTCTTCCATGGATGAGTTGATAATTTCCACCACTTCCTCAAACGTACAGTCCACTAAAGACTGTTCATTCCAGTCCTGAATTTCATCACCTGGGGATACATCACTTTTAGTTAATAGCAAGGAAGCAAATGGACATAGACAGAAAGGCCATAGAAGGACTGACAAACAGACAGACTGCCGACAGACAGACAGATAGACGGCCACAGAGACTGATAGACTACCAGACAACTAGACACACTTCAGACAGACAGACAGACGGCTAGAAAGACAGGAAAATGGACTGACAAACTATCAGACACACGGACTACCAGACAAATGGACAGAGAAACAGATAAACAGACACACACTGCGAGGCAGACTACTGGGCATACAGACTACCAGACGGACAGATTAGCCAAAGGAAAGACGGGTAGACATACAGACATCAAAGACAGAGGGCAGGCAGACAGATAGACAGACAGACAGATAGACACAAGCAGACAAAAAAGGCTCGTGAGTTGTCAGCCGGTTGTACACATGAGCATCTTTTATAACATTTGTTCACTTTCCCCGTCTACTAAATTGCCGTCTTCCTCTCTTGCAGACATTAAAAGAACGCAAGAAATTACAACTGTACCTATTTGAAGCTTGGCTTGTCTCTCAGCTGGGCCTCCCTTTCTAATCTCAGTGATAAAAGCTCCCAGTTTCCCATCGTCTGTCATCTTTCCTCCAATCACCTTTAGACCATATGCACCATACGGATCTAATATAACGAGTGAATTTCACTTGATGTCAATATTTTTGTAGTATACGTCACTTAACGCTTTTAACCCTAATAATATACATGAAAAAATTTCTCAGATCTGATTAGTTAAGATGAATGCAGTTTTCAGTTAACTCAGTGCAGAAGAGAGTTAATTCAGTGCAAAGAAAGAAACAAACCAGACATTCTGATTGGTCAGAATGATTGGTCAATGTCAATGTCAAGGTCAATGTCACTTGCAGGGTTTGAATAAATTATTTTTGCACGTGATGCGCGCGCTTTTCTTCTGCGCAGTTATGAGAAGCTACCTCGTATTTTTTCATGTATATTATTAATAGAAAATCACATGATTTTCTCGTGCAATTTGGAATAATAAGCATTTGTAAATTTTTTCAAAGACCACAAATTGCACTCGGGCTCATGCAATTTTGTTAGTCTTTGAAAAAATTTACTCGTGCTTATTTATTCCAAATTGAACTCAAAATCATGTGATTACCTATACTAATATCAGTATGCATATTCTCCTTGCTGCTCTCTTCACATTTCATATGGTGCTACCAAGGAGAATTCGTTTAACAATCAAAAGATTCTTTAGTTGGTGATCATTTACTTTATTCTCCTGACCTTAATGTTTGACTCTGGGGTGACACTGTAGAGAGAAATTAGATGCTGGTCGCTCTTAGGAATAAAAAAGGTAAGGTAAAGTCTGTTTATGAGCCAAGTGGCCCATCAGGCCGGCGCTTAACTCCAGTTACTGTAGCATGAAGCGACTAGGAGTATTTCTACTCCCCCCTAGATAGGATGCTAGTCCATCGCAGGGTTACCCCCAGCATTAAATTTGCCGGTACCCATTTAAACACCTAGGTGAAAAGAAGCAGTGTGAGAGTTAAGTGTCTTGCCTAAGAACACACAATATCCCCGGCCGGGGCTAGAACCCAGACCACTTCCAATTCGATCTGGAACAGTGGACAAGAATAGCCACCCAGTGGATGTCCATTGTTAAATCATTTATTTATTTATTTATTTATTCATTTACTTGATCTGGAGTAGAATGCACCAACCATGAGGCCACCATGCCTATTTAGGGATAAAAGGTTGATATGAATAAATGAACATTACCAGTTGATGAGCCCTTGTATTTTGGGTCTATTGTGAGCAGCACTTCACCTAAACACTTGTTTTCTTCATCAGGAGCAGACCACTTAACAAAGGTCTAAAAATGAAAGAGAAAAGGATGTCAGATTCATTCCATGGCTAAAACAAGACTATAACCCTTCCCACACGGATAAATTAATCTCATAAAGCTGACTAAACTTGATAACCGACCGCGGTTCTGGAAATGAGCATGCTCTTACCTAAGCGGTTCCTTTTCAAGAGGATCAAAGATATACCATAAAATTGTGGAAATGAGACCTAGACACTAATTTCCATTACTTGGTTAGGTTAACTATACTGGCTCTTTCCTGCCAGGGCATATATCCAGGGTCCTGTAGCATGGGGTGAGAAGGAACATTACACTTCTATTGATAGGGGTGTTAGTTTATCAAAAATGAAAAAAAAGTCAGGTTAGCAATTGAGCCAAGTTGCTTAACTGGCTGGAGATTTTCCCAGTTCCATGGAAAGAAGTAGCTAGGAGTATTAATAATCCCACTGAGCAGGATGCTGGTCCACTCCACTTGTGGATAAGACAAATGCACTTATTTATCAAGCTCACTGCAGACTTGTCTGTACCCTGCACATCACAGCACTTTCTGCTTACATGCAATAAAAGATAAATTACAAGGCAACCAACTGGGTAAACTGCCATGCAAGCAGAAAACACACAATGTTTATAAAAAGTGTCAAAGATTTATAAGGCAATTTTTCCTACAACAATCACAAGAATTCAAAACTTTTTTGTAAAGGACTCACACTTGGCAAACTCAAAGAAAGCTTCCAAAACAAATTCTGGAGTGTTTCACATATTATTTCATCAAACCAATCCAACTCACTTAAGAAACCATGATGGAATTCCTTGCTGTGAAAGCCATGTTGTTCAATAGTTAGAACTGCAGAAAACTTGATAAAAGTACTTTAGGCTCAGTCAAGGACATGACATGTACAGAGCCTCGTGGTTTGGTTTTTTTGTTTTTAATATCTATTTATTTATTTATTTATTTATTTTTTGCCTGATGGACTACTATGTAATTTGACTTAACGCAAGCACAGGAACACGAAGGACTTTAGCCTCATCATGTTGCATAACCATTGTAAAATTGCTTGTAGACAAGCAACAAATGTCAGTCAGCAAAGTACACATGTTGTAAGGAAATAGAATGTATTGATTGTGATTTACTTTTCTGAGTTGATCAAATGGCAGATCCAGAAATGTCAGATTAAAGCTCAAGATTTGTTGACAAAATAAATTGTCTGATATTTAAGATATCAAAAGAAGATTTTATTGAAGTACACAAGTAACACATTCTCATGGTTAAGAAACAAAGAGATGACAGCCAGAGAGAGAGAGTGTCACTCCACCTTAAGCATTACAAAGTTCACTGCCTATAGTAGAGATACTAAACCCAGAGGTACTCAACACATACTAAGAGAACAAGCTTGGTCAGTTCAACCTATTTTTAAAAAAGTAACTCATTTGTAGGAATAAAAATGATGAAAACTTGTAAGATGTACATGTACTTGTAACTACACTACTTGTCAAGCTGATCAGCGACAAGCAAGATTTTATGAATTACTTCTTACATGAATTAAATTCTAAAAATTTCCAGAAATGGATAATTCAACATCAAACCTGTGAGGGGTCTGTGTTGGTCTTAACAGCAGGAATTATTTCAGATTTCTTGACAGAGCTGACAAGGTTACTGACAACAGCAGAAGGCGCCATAGGCATGGAAGGAGAAGAGGAGAAGGAAGAGGATGGAGGAGTAGATTTCTTAATAGAAAGAGCACTGACAAATCTGTCACCCAAAGACTCTCGATCCTGCATTGAAGGTGGCTCATCTTTAAAGAACAAGTTACTCTGTGGGGAACCGAACAAACAAAAGTAAGCTCAAAGCTTCAAAATCTTCTCAAAAACAGAAAAAAATCTGCATGCCATATCACCCACAAGAAAAATTACTGTACATTCAACAAACAATTATTTAAGATATCATTCCTACCAGAAACATTCTGAAAGAGGATGAAATTAAATCTAATAAACATTGAAATCAGAGCCATCCAACAGAAGTCTGCTGCACTGAAGGTCATAAATAATTTATACTTTCACATTTTTGAATGTTAATTTGAAGAATAACTTAATTACATGTATTGAGACATTTTTTTATCATAATCCAGCAAGCTGATCTCAAAAGAATGCCACAGAAAATAAAATATTTATCACAACAAAGTGATTTAATTTCCTCAAAATTTTCAAACAATTTAAGGGTCAACATTGAACAACACTTAGAAAGATCCTTTAGGTACATAAATGCTTTTCTTTAGCAAAATTTTATTTTCAAAATTACTTAATTCTTAACTGAGAGCTTCAACAGCTTTTCACAAACAAAATCTTGTCTCCTGAGTCAAATTTAAATGTAATTTCATGGGAGACAAACAAAAAATATTTTCAAAAAATCAGTTATCAACTCCAAATTTCATAAAAAAATAAAATATCTCTGGTTTTGGGAAAAATTATTTTTAATGGAATACAGATTAAGAAAAATGCTTTGGCCTAAATTGCTTCCTGAAACATAAATATTCATGTATATTTATCTGGAGAGTATGTACATTTGTGTACCAAGGAATAAAAACAATCTCCTACACCTACTGGAGACATGCAAGGGATTTTCTCCTCAAACTTAAATTAATTTGTCTATGATAAATGGAAAAAAATTTCATTACAAAAACAAAAATAAGCAGTTATAATAATTATAGAAATGGATACAAAACGAGGTTGGACAGGAAGCTATTCTTTAGAAATAAGTTCCTTCAATTCGTTGAAAACTTTTGCGATATGATAAGAAATTCTAACCTCACACCGAAAAAACTATGAAATAATAACTACAAGATTGTAGAGAATGACGTATGAAAGCTTTCTAAAAATCAAAGTAACACAAACATTTGTAGATAAACAGCAACCTTTTTCTCACAAATTTGATTTTAAGCCAGGGGCTCAGATCCATAATGTATACCTCTGTTAACATTAATTTTTTTAAATGTTTCATAACTTTCCTTCCAAAAAATTAACCATCATACCAAATTCTTGAGAAAAATTTGTTCAGAAAGATCACATTTGGGTATTCTCTACTACCTCTACAGTAAATTAATTCTTCTACCAACTGAAATGAAAGCAAAATATGACAGTACAGCTTGGCCTGAAGTTAAACATCAAATTTGTTGCAATGCAATGAAGAAAACCAATGTACTGCAAGTTTCAGCACAATAAATTATTGTCCATATGCCTATCAAAACTTTCATTTTGTGTCAACTCTGTGAAATCATTTCATATAAAGCAAACCTAAAGAGCTTATCCATTTCATTGCTACGTTCTACTGCTTATATGTTTAGTACTGTGCTGCAACAAGAATTTCCAGAGAAGTCGCCATTCTTTGCTCATTACTATAGTGCCAATTACAATGGCATGACTCATAATTTAAGAGTCACTTGAAAAGGGAAGTGATAGATTAAATAACGAGTGGACCACTGTATAGTTTCAGTGTTGAAGATAATACAAAGGACTAAGGCAAGTTCCAAAATCTGGTTTGAGTGTTCACTTATTGTAATGGCAAGATGGAGAGTTTTCTGTGTTCTGACAAAGGGAAAATGCTACAAAAATTATACTCATAATTAAGCTTTTTCAAAATCTGCTACAGTGGTAAATTTGTATTCATCAACTTTGACTCTGTGTAAGAATGCTTACCTTGTCTCTTGGCTCATCAAGTGAGATTCTCCTCTGAGGGCTCCTTCTGCCATCTGGCTCCTCATCAAATGATCTGACACCTTCTCGATATCCAGGTCTGTCTGTTGGTCTTGGTGACTGGCCCAGCATGCCATGCTGTTCAGAATCACCTGTGACAGGTCTTGACTCCATTCTCTCCTGTCTGTTGGAGAAGGAGGGTCCCATTCTTCCATTCATCATGGAGCTATCATGTGTATGGCCATTTCTGCTGTCAGACCTTTGCTGTGCACCTTGAGCATGCTGTTCCGGAAATCTCTGACTTCCAACATTCTGAGCCTCAGGACTAAATCCATTTCTAGAATCAGGCAAATGTTGCCTCCCTGACTGATCTACCATTGGACCTTTATCAACAGAACTAGCCCTTAGCTTTCCTTGGTCTACAGGACGACCTGGTTGTGAAGGTCCATACTGGCCCCTTGAGGAGTCCAAGGGAGAGCCCTGTGGTTGATTTCCGTAGGGTCCTTTTGGTTGCTGTTCTAGTCTTTGCTCCTGTGGAGATGGTCCCAATCGCCCCCTTGTTTGATCAGGCATGCCATCTACCTTTCCCCTTCCTTGCTCTGGATATGAACCTGGCTGGGGTACCCCTACATGGTTTCTGGGAGTACCTAGCCTTGGTGAACTCATTGGACCTCTCATTTGATCAGGTCCCATAAGAGGAGAGCCAGATGGGCCCTTAGGAGGTTGATCCAGTGGAGGTCCTTGCCTTGGAGACCCTGACTGCATTTGCATTTTTGCTGGATCAGGACCCAAATTTAGCCTTGGTGGGCCTAACTGACCTGGATGCTGAGGCTGGCCACTCTGTTGACCAGCTGGCATTCCATGACGGGACTGCCCACTGGCAGTCATCCTTGGCCCCATCTGAGTCATTCCTGGTGGTGCACCTGTTCTTGGACTCTGCTGGGGTCCCATGCGGTCACCAGGTCTTGGGCTAGCTAGCCCTGGGTGGGGGCCTCCAACATGATTTGGAGGAAAACTTCCTGGTTGTCTTGGCCTATTGTCCATTGACGGATGGCCAACAACAGGTGGTCCTCCTGGCCGTGGACCCAGATGGTTGCCAGGTTGGGGGCCGGGTGGAACCCCTCTTCCATGACCAGGTTTTCCATCAACTTGTCCTGGAAAGGGAGCAGCAGGTTGGCTTCCTGGTGGTACAGCTCTGCCATAACCACCTGCAGCTTGTTGTTGGGGTACTGGAAATCTTGGCTGTTGTTGAGGCCCTCTCATCCCAAAACCAGGTCTGGGTTGATTTGGAGCAATTGCTCCTCTGGGAACCTGCTGCTGAGAAGCTGGCAAAGTTCCTCGTGCTGCAGAAGAGTTTCCTGGATGTCCAACTGGAGTAAAGCTTGAATTCTGTTGCTGAGGTGGAAAGTTCGGGTGCATTCCTGGTTGAGAGCCTGGACCATGTATTCCCCTACCATGAGGTCCACCAGGAGGACCACCTGGTCTGACACCTGGTCCCTGGGGTTGCTGAGGTTGTCCTGATCTCATTCCTTGAGCTTGACCAGGTACTGCCAGTCCTCTTCCTGGTCCTTGATTCATGGGACCGGCCCTCTGCATGTTTGGCATTCCACTACCTGCACGGCCACGAGGAGTATGATCTAGCTCTTCGTGCCCCTTGAATTTTACAACTTTTCGTCTTACTTTATTTTCATCTGGTCTGTACAACTCATCGTCGCTCAAGTAAGCTGGGCTCCCAGGGGGTGTCTCATGAAGTGAATCAATCTCCTCGTCAGAAACTGATGGCCTACGAAACCGATTGCGTTCACTATCCTTCCCTTTTGCTCGTCTCCCACTCCCCCTTCCAGAGTCAGATCTGTGTAAGGAACCTTGTCGCCTCATAGCTCGTTTATCTTCTTCTGTTGGAATTGCTCTAAACTCACTTAATTTTAAGTCAGAGTCATTGCTTGGTTTATTTTCATTGGTAGTTATTGCAGGTCCAAACCAGTTACCAGTTTTAGTGAGCATTTCTTGCTTCTTCTGACACACAAGACACACCCATGACACCTGAAATCAAAGAGTATTTATGTCAGTCTCTTTTCAAAGAACATTCCTAATGGTACTATTCTCACAATTCTTTGAATACCAAAGGTTGCTTAAATGCAGCCCTATCTTGAAGGAACTCTCTCTTGGGCAGATTTCTTAACTAATGGGATAACTCTAATTACACCAGATACTTCCACGTGAGCCACTAAGCACAATAAAAAGGAGTGGTAGGACTGCAAGACACTTCTAACCCAATTAACTTTACCATAAACTGCTGATCTCCAGCACTACAATGCATGTTCCACTCAACTAATCAGCTTTCCATCTTACATCTGGAGGATGATAACCATTAACAAGTTTTCATACTAACTTGCAATAGCCACGTTTCATGAGCCAAATGGTACCAGAGGGACCCACAAAATACACCTCACAAGTCACCGTGTGTGTTAATATACTAAATAAGTTTAACTTACCTGCTCACTGTATAATTTTTCTAAATTTTAACTAAGCATTTAAACAGAAAATTTATTCAAGTTAACCCTACTATTTTACTTTTATCATTGAGTTTGATTTATCATTTACTGCAGAATGAAAAAAAAAAGACATCTTGCATAATGCAATTAAAACTGTTTAAACAAAATTTTTGGATTAAATAGTGGTTACTAACTGTAATTAATCAACTTGATTTATCATTAATTTTAAGCTAATTGTTTCAAATTATTTCACTTTTCATCTAGTAATTGATCTCACTGTGAGTGACTTTATCTTTCCTGGTAGCTGTTTATTTACTTTCTGTTATATTTCTAATAACCAGTGTTTTAATTTACACAGATCATTTATTCTTGGGTTAAAGGTCATTGTTTTATGAATAATTTATTACTATAAATAAATAATACAAATTATGCTTTTCTAAAGCTTCAGATTTAGTCAGTTAATGAGAAATGTTTTTAATTGATACCTTTATATTCATTTAGCTATTTACAAAATGTTACATTTTTAATTACATACTATTTTGCACAGATGACATTCTTTACAGCTTACTACAATTATCATCACCATCAGTGTTAACCATCAGAAGAGGAAGTTAAGGGGGAGACACTCTTAGCAACAAGTCCACATGACAACTGAAGTCTTGCTGCAAACTTCTAAAACAAGTAGCTGAACCCTGTTGTGAGAATAAGTCACAACAACAGAACACCTCATCTTACACAGAGAATTTTTATGGAAATCTTTGCAGTTGAAACAGAATTTTGTTGCTGGTATCAGTCAAGCACATTCAAAGCGACGTGACTCCCACAACTGATAGCAGAAAAACAAGATATTCAAGAAAAGTTTTCATGTTACATAAAAATGAATTGTTGCTGCAATTGAATTGTTACCACTGACATGTCACAGGGAATTGATGCCTTGTGTACCTTAGTCTTAGTTTGTAGTAAACAATCTTAATCTGTCACCTCACACATGTATATCATGCTGAGCACAACTGTTGTTCTTTCTCATGCTATTTTTAATGTTAAACTATAATAATTTAATTTTTTTTTTAAGACTGAAATATCAAGTGAAGCTCTTTAATATTAGGAACTTCTTTTTTTCCCACTAATTAAAAACCATCATAAGATGAAAAAAAGTCTGCAAATGTACTGGTAATTACAAAGTCAACAAATATTAGTAGTTTTGTGCCCAGTGTTTTTGAGGTATTGGAAATACTTCAGGATCAAGTTAAAACCCAAAAAAGGAGTTCATAACTCACTGTCCTCCTTTTCAGGCAATAGCAGTAAAATTTACTGCCTATTGTTGCTCTCGTTATTGCCTAAAATCCTTTGGAATTCTTAAAAATTTAACAGATAAAAGGATTGCTCTAGAGGAATGAAGATTTCCTTCATCTGTTGTACTTAAAATAAGGGAGAACACCATTCCATTGCTGGATACTGTCAAGACTATTACTACACATAGCTACACGTCTGTGGAAAATGAGAGGAAATCAGTGAAAATAAATCTCAGTTCTCAGTCAAAGACAATAAAACACTTGGGGTGTGATGATTGATGATTTCAAACTCAACATTAATATTAATGAGTTCAACAATTTTCTATACAATTACTTGATATCTCAAAACTAACCGATGAAACACTTGGAAAGTTTTAATTGTGACATCTTATTGAAACAGAAGGAACATTGAACTAGAAAAGTCCTAATTCAAAGACATCCCTTATGGTAGTAGTTAATAAAATTAATAGAGATTATGGATAACCTTGTAGATTGAAATATTATATAAATGATGCATAACTTTGGTCACAACCTCAGTGAGCATAATACAATAATTTAATTACTGCCGCATAAGGAATTCTCAAAGCAAAGATTGTCAAACTTAATTCCTGTTATTCTGTGCAATCATGAAACAAAATTTCATTAAATACAACTTTGTAGAGAAGAATAAAGATTTGTGAGTTAGTTCAATCCTGGGATTAGGCTTAAGCTGAGTACAAAAAACTGCTGCAACTAGTAAAACACAAGCCAAAGCTCAGTAGAAGTAGACAAAAATAAATGCAGAAATATTACTAAGAACTTTCAAATTATGAACCAGGTATATTATCCTGCACATTTTCCTTTTTTTTAACGTAATTATCATACCCATTTCTGCAATCTTTTACTCCAGGTCTAGAGTAGCCAGGAATCATTGTAGCTAAAACTTAATTTCCCACTCCATAAAAGCCCTTGAACAGAGTAATCGTGTTTTGTAGTCAAGAGGATATTAAAATTTGAAATGAAATGCATTCAGGCCCCCAAGTGAGGTTCAGGTGGATTGGATCAAAAAGAAATGTCAAACAGTCCTTTCTTTAGATTTAAAACAAGGAGATTTCACATCCACACTGCCCGTAAAACTATCAACTAGAATACTATAGTTCAACATGAACTGTACAACATGCTCTCACAGATGCATCATAATACTACATGTTCCCAAAAATTATTTTTCAATATAGCAATTTTCAAATAGACCAATGCCTTGTATTTATACACAGCTTTGACAAATACAACAAGACTATTTATAGTTTCCCTATGAGATCACTTTCACCTCTTTGCCTGAAATTTCTGAATCGTTTAGGAAAATTATTAAAGTTGAAGCAAGAAACTGTTTTGGGCATAAAAGAAGCACCACCACGATATTAAAGGAACATGTTACCAACAAATTTAGATTTTTTTTTTACAACAAAATTGTTCCACATTTAGTCATTAAAACAGGCTATGCTACAAATTCTAAGTCCTCTGAAAGAAAGACCTGGAGCGAGTGTAGAAAAGAAGAGTGAGACTGGGAATGACCTTTCTGAAGAGCACTTTAGAATACACTTCAAAGGTTGGATGTGGAAAAATAAATTCAATACAAAAGAAATTCATGGCTGATGCATTCAGATTCTACATAATGTAACATATCAGGTTTTTGTGACCATATGAAGCCAGTTTACAAGCAGATGAGGACTTCTTTGACATATATCATGCACAAACACCACCAAGTTAAAGCAGGGGGAAAAAACTAGAGACTTTTTAACTTACAGATGTCATCCTGACAACACTTAAATCACATTTTATTAAAATGGGATAATGTGATCAACAAGTAAAATTGAAAAGTTCATGACGGGAAGGACAAAGTTTCAACCAAATCAATATTTCTTTTCAAGAGAGAGAGCAAAAATAATTAAACCAGCTTGAAAGGGAAAAAAAAGATTGAGAGAGAACTTTTTGATTCTTACACAACTGTTCCAATACCATCCATAAGACACTACACAAAACTACTCTTGACAACAAAAATACCATTAATGATATGGGTTTTCCAGACAAAGCAATTTGAAAAATTCATTCCCTAATCAAAATAAACTTAACTGAAAGGGTAAATAATAAAATTATTTTTCACTGAAATTCTAAAGTTGTCATGTGCTTTCAAAATGTAAATTACATAATTGAGTCTTGAATTTCAAACCTTTCTATTCTAAATAGATCTGTTAAAGGCCTTGGGGCATAAACCAACAATATAATATTTCTGTAAACTTTAGAAAGGCTCAAATTAAACTAATTTTTTAGCCTGTCTCTTTCAATTAAATTAAAGCGACAATTACTTGGAAGTTTTTTCATTTGCTTGCACTTAGTTTCCAAACAAAAAAGTTTTATGCCAAAAAAATCATACACACCGTATCTTCATCAGACAAAAACTATTTTAGGGTTTTTTTTTTTAGTTAAGCTCAGTAGAAACCCTCTGCTCCCCCTCCCCTCCCCCCTTAGGATTCTAATGTACTCAAAATAACACTCAGACACTCCACAAAACTTTTTCTTTAACATTTTGCACCTTAATAAAAACTAGTACTCAAAGTGATAAAAGAACTTGCAAACACAAGTTTCTCTGGGAAAAGTCCTAGGCTAAAAAATATTTTCAGCTAATTGCAAATTAAAAAAAAAACAACAATTAAAATTCTATTGACAGTTGTTTTTGTTGCAAAGCCTAAAACTTTCAGGGTACACATTCAATAAATTATTAATCAGAAGTAATTGATGATGTAGAAACATTGGATTAGCCTGTATACATCAAGCCACAAGGACTAATCAGCAAAACAAAAAGAAGTCACCAACTGAATAGTCAGTAATTACTGACAGTAACCTTAATAAATTTAAAAACAGAAATATAATGCTCTCACCAATCCTTTAAAAGCAAATAAACAAGTGCTGATTGAAAAGCAGCATGGATGCTTTGGTTAACACATATTTACATATAGATTACAGGATTTATATTTTCATGGTAATTATATATCACAAACCTAGACACCCTTGCATTGTTTACTGACAGGGTGCCAAAGGCAATTAACAGATTTTTAACACCAACCAGGGGGAACTGCTCAGTAAAATATCAAAAAAGGAAATTGATCCACTATGATTTGCCTCTCTAAGGGCAAATGAATGCACATCTAGTTATCATAAGTTTAGTTTATTTTAATTTTTTTCTTTATAATAGAAAAGTTTAAATTTATGGTTATTTTTAAGTTCTAATATTTGAAATTTTACCATACTGTCAAACAAGGACAGACGTGTGCTGTTCATGAGAATTTATGACATTTTTTCTTTTAACACAAAACTGACATGTATTAACTATTTCAAACATTTTAACATTAAAGGAGTTAACCATGCAAAGCTAAAGAGGCTTTACTTACCGGTATGAATAATAACCTTTAATTTACTGTCATGTGTTTAGATTGAAGTTTAAGGTCCATAGCAAAAAAGTTTTAATTTAACAGACAGAGGCAGTGGCAAATAGGATTGGTAGAGCCAATTAAAGCAGCAATGCATCCCTAGTGAGGTTGAATTTTGAGGAAATGAACAAAATGTCAAAAAAAAAAAACAAAAAAAAAACCAGGTGCTTGCCAAAGATACATCACTTCCAAAGAAGTTTATGTGTGTTTTTCAACCAAGCCATGCATGGCTCCAAGATAATTTAACTCAATCAAGTTTAGATTTTTTCGGAATTGAAAATAGGAGCAGAGGATTGGTATCATGAAGAATTTAAAAAGGGGAGTTTCAGAGGGTCACTGGACAGAATTCAAAGGACCAGAAAGAAATTTCTTACACATTAAAATTCAAGTCTGGGATAAAATTATTGAAAATTGGGGGAAAGAACAATGAAGAAGTAATATTTGATGTACACTTACTAAACAAAACTGTGCAGTTCAAGGCAGGCTCCAGGAAAAACAAAAATTACCATTTAATATGCAACTAAGTCATAAGAAGACAAGATAAAGACTTGGAGTTAGGCACTTAAAGTAGTGGAGTGATTCACTGTAGGATACAGACTAGAGAGGTTACAGAATAAAAACAGATGCATCAGTGCAAACTGACCCAAGGTGTGTGGGGAAGATTGGGCAGAAACTGTTTCCCAATATGTTCTTTGGCCAGCTCATTAGCAACAGTGCACCTCTTGGCAATCATGACATGACAAAAGTCCAACAAGACAGTAATTGATTTGTGACATTGCATAGAAAAGGAGTTTTTTTGCAGTAAGTCCAAGATGAAGTCAAGAATTATGACAATGTTAATTAAAGACTGAGATTTTTTTCAATGCCAGTTTCCTGCTGACTAGTGTTAATTTTCTGAGACAAAATGTGAGGGGGTGTGGGGGGACAGGGGTGAGCACAACCCACAGATTATCCTTTGGAGTGACTAAGCTCTGCCGCCTGTGGAAAAAGATCAAAGACCATCAAGACATCAAGGCAAGAGAATGAAAAAAAGTATCGCATGTGTACAGACCTCAGGACCTAGTGCAAGAGTCTTGAAGTCTTGTATCAAGTTGGTAAAGAGAGACAGCCCCTGTCCTTGCTGCAAGAAAGTTGAACGAGTTAATATGCATTTCATAAACTAAGGTCTGTGCACATAAGAAGAAAGACACACACAGAGCCTGAGGCTGAGTTGTACTAACAATAATGTCGGAAAGGCCGGAGACCTTTGGCTGAAAGAAAACAAACGCAGACATCAAGATAACTTAACATGCATGCTGGAATAATTTATGATAGAGTTATTCCAGGGATAAAGGTTACTTCAGGCATAGATAAAGAAAATTACTACAAATAGAAAATAGACATGTATGCTTAGAGCAAATTACTTTCATTTTTAAATCAATGATTGCCAAGGTGAATATTTTGTAAGACAGTTGTTCTTTCTCACCTTAAACTCATAAAACTTATTATTTAAGAAAATTGTTACTTCAAAGTAAAACTGTTGATAAAAAATTCAATTGGTACAGACAGTACATCTAAAATATAAAAACTGTCCACCGAATAATCATGGTGGAGCATATTTTAGACGTTCAGGTTAACTGCAATTGCAATATTAGAGGTAAGTACAAATATCATTTAATATCATAATATCAAGATCAATATTATCTTACTCAAATATCAATAAATTCAGAATATAATCTGTGACTACCAACACTTTCGTGTAGGGTATGAATTAATCAAACTTTCTGCCTAAATACTTGAACAGCCTATTTCAGACAAGAATACAATGAACTACATTGTACGAGGCAAAGGAAATAAAGAGGGACAAAACTAAAATTGGAATAAGAACCACAAGACAACTTCTCACAACTGAGAAACAGCGATCTACTGCACAGCATGTTAGCCATTTGACCTCAAGTGTGATCAGCATCCACTTTCTCCTTACATTATCACCCCTGAATCACACATTAAGGTTACGAGAATAAGGGAAATGCTCACCAACTAAAGAATGATTTTAAAAAGCTCTTGATTGTTAATCAAATTCTCCCTGTCAGCACCTTAGGAAATGTATAGAGAACAGTATGGAGAATACACACACTGATATTAGGGTGGAAAACATTCAACTGCCATAGCTAGGGGCAGGGCTGTGGTCTAGCAGTACCCAGTGACTGCTGGTGCCTTACTTTTACACTTGGGCAACTCAGGAATCTTAGTTTTTTCATAAAAAGCATAAACTGGGCACCCTGGGTTTCACAGTTTCATAGCACTGGGCTCCTTCCCATTCTTCTTGAGCATAGCCTAGTTGGGGGCATGAAGACGAACTTCATCCTGTGTAACCAGTTTCATGTGATAATTTTACAACTGGATATAGCAATTACACAAATGACAGCAATTACATCATCAAGATTTGAGATATATATGATTCAATGACTGCAACACCCAGCTTTCCACCAATCAAACAATTAATATTTATTTAGATGCTTTTAAATTACAAAAATTTGTTATTCACTTCCCAGTTTGTATATACAGAGAAGGGTACAAAAATGCCTATTTCTTCCAGGTAAACTTGCCTAAATTTATTTTGTCTATATAAGCAAAATTTTAGCGTGATTGACAAGAAAGGTTTTCAGCATGCTTTCCCTTCTATTGAGAAACTTTCCAGCCTTAGTATCACTAGCAGTGATTTACCTCAGGTGACCAGACCAGAAAAAATTGTAATCACAAAATTTGAAAGCCTTTTCACTCCTAATGCACAATAACTCCTAACAGTCAAAAGAAAAATGAAAAACATTAACTGTTGGATTCATGACCACAATTAATGCAGTTTTATACTTTTTTAAATTTAAGAATATTTTTTCCCAGCATGTGTACAGTATTTACAATCAAAACAAAGTTTAAAAGTATTGTATCAATTCATCCAGACATGCTGAGTGATAGTAAATCTTGGTAGCAGAACAATAGGCCAAAAAAAGATGCTTGCCAAGAAAAACATTTTCCAGGTTAAATTAGGCACCAATTTTTGTTAGGAAATCAACTTGAACCTCAATTTATGAGACAGTCCCCATTGCATAATTACCATCAACACTTGAACCATAAATTAAGACTGAACTCTTTTAACAGGTGCCTCACCAAAGAACTGCACCAAGATAAACACATTGCCAATATTAGCATAACTATAGCAATTAAGAATGTTACTACCAGAGGGGAATTCATTTATGAGTTTTTTCTAAGCAGTGTTTCAAACTCTTGGCTGGCATTGTTCAAAAACTAAAACATGTAGTCTAAACATAACTCAGTGTCTTTAAGTTCTCAACTTGATGCTAAAAAAGTTCAATCAAATGAACAAAATGAGGAAAAGGATTGTATAACTGCAAGATGCACACCACTGTGAAATTTCTCTAATGAGATATGCAAAAAGATTGTAAAAAATTTGATGGCAATTTAGAGAAATGTTAAATGTTTTTTTCACTCACAGACAGTCAGAATATACCCCCTATAGATCTTACTATCAGCTTTGGGAATATTAAGGGGAAAAAAATTCTATCAAAATGTTACAAAACAAACAAAATAGTATTTCAAATTTTGATGTGTTACAGTTTAAACCATATTCTTGAATTATGATGAGAAAAGTTTATATAACCGCTCTTTGAAATAAAGGGTTGAAAGTTAATCAAAAACCTCCATCAGATAAATTAATGCTGAAAGCATTTGGTCAGACAAAGAAACAGCCTTAGGGTGAAACAGAGTTAACAAATACAACTGACAAAGAAGTGGGTTAATTGACCAGCAAAACAGTCGCTATTTTAAAACTCCGTATTATTGAAAACACAACTTAGCTATAAAAGTAAAAATAAAGAGAGTTTTCCAGAAGAGGAGGAAAATAATTTTTGCACCTCATCAAATTTCAAGGAAGAAATTCTTCACTTTTTAATTAATGTTTGGGTTAGTTTGAATTTTTAATAGATTCCCAGACATAATTGCTATCATTTATCAGTCTTACAACAGTTGCAAATCTGGAACATGGAAATTTGGCAAGTTTGTTTCACGTGAACAGATAACCTTGTACACTTTTTGAATCAAGTATTAGCGCTTAATTTCAACCACAAAAGTAACCAACAAATCAGTTCTGTCTAGTTTCCCTGAAATAACCTTTCCAGTGAACTTTAGATCTTATCAATCCCTTTTTAATGTATTCTATAAATGGCTTTATACTGCGTCAGCAGCAGAGACACATAACCACACTAACTGGTTGGAGTGATGAGAACATTTTCAAGTGCTAAGCTCACAAATGTAAGAGGTAAGATGAAAAAGCAAAGGAAATTTGGATAAGGACAACTATTGCTCAATTAATACAGCTTTATAAAAGTTTAAATTTATGTTATTGTAATTGTGAGAGATGGGTTAAAAAAAGGAAATTATCCTGTGGTTAGGGTGACAAATAATAAGACAAGATATTTGGTTTTTGATGCACTTCTGCATAATCAATGATAAAAAATGAATGAAGCTACAATCTGTCAAAATACACTTCACTCTTTGCAAAAACAAAAACTATTCTGAAGTTTGTGAAATGCAAGTTTTAGATTACAATGTTAAGGGGTTTTCAGCTAGACAGGTTTTAACAATCTGGCTGGAAACAAAAATAAAGGGGAATTCTTATGCTGAGAATTATGAATACTGATCACATTTTAATAATAAAGAGTAAACAAGATAATTTTTTCCAAGCTCAGAAAGTGCACATGTGAACATTTTCCAGTAAAGCACACACAGAAGAGCTGTGCAGTTGTTCAACCAAGTCTTAACGCAAGACATATAAATCAGTAAATGTAGCAGTGTTTACACAAGGCAGGTTCTTTAAATACAATGCTTCATGGGGCTGGAATGTTTTGATCTTGTAACTATTATGAACAGGGAATTTCCACTGTGACTACATGTACACTTTAAAAGAAATAAAGAAAACATTCTTGGTAAAAAATAATGGGGAGGAATTTGGAGAGTTGAAATTTTGGACATGTCATTTCATAAGCAAAATGTTTGCCAAAATAAATGCTGGGTGGGTCAATGATATTCACCTGTACGTCACAACTGGTGACAAGCATATCAAAAAGAAAGTACTGGTCGAAAATTTCGCCATATAAATTAAGCCATTTTCCACTGATTCCGATATAAGAAAAGTAAACTCTCAAAGTACCCTATAATGTTAGCGTCCATGGGGATTTACTAAACTGCCTTCAAACTTGCATATTCATAAAAATTAATCCGCCAAGCAGAAGTGGGAAAAAGTTACTAGGTAAAATCTAATACTCCGAGGAATATCATCCACACAACAGTCTGTTGCCCCTCAAAATAATCCGCAGGAAATTTTCGCTACAGAGTTGTAATTGCAGATTACTATTTTAAAGTTTAAGCCACCATGGACAAATGATAGATGGAGCTTACCGATAAAATTGTTCAAGCTTGAGCGAATAAGAAATTCTAATAAAAGTAAATCTACAAAGTGGAAGTTTTTAAAAATACATGAGCGAGGAAGCCTTTAGCTGTCAACACTGTGTTTACTATCAGCTCTGCAAAACCCTTCAGCAAATGTTTTAGAAGATCTCGAGCCTTGAAATAAAATCTTATGGTGTAAAATTGTAAGAATAAAATCATACTTTGACTTACCGAAGTCTGAGGGCATCGATGCAAGAAATTGTCGAATAATCCAATATAAAGGAGGAGAAAAAAGTAAAAAAAATATTCAGTTATTTTAATCTGAGCGAAATCAAGAACCACAAAGGTTATCCTCTACTCATCAAAAAGATCCTACAGTCGTTTAAAATTATTTAAAAATAAAGAGAAAATCTGAATGACGCCTATGATAACAATAGTATCTGTTACACACTTCTCTGTGTGGAAATCGCTAAAAGAATTTCTAAAATTCACCTGTTTTGTACCAGGAATAGTAACTTGAACACCGCATCGTGCGCAGACTTTGAGTTTACAATATTTGCACTCTTTTCCGGCACCATCAGTAAATTTAGTCTTGTGGCAAATTTCGCAAACATTGTCCTCCTTTGGACCAGAATCCACTTGTGCTTGACCAGTCTTTCTTTCGACCCGATGTTGATAACTTTCCACCTCCTTCTGTAGGGATCTACAACAAAAACATGTCAAAGTATAAACACTTGTTTAATTTCCAGCCAAGCGTGAAAAAATAGCGGAGAACTAAGCAAGCTCAATATAATATAGTGACCAAACGAAGTTCAAACGATTACTATTCGTAAACGATATCATTTTACCTAAGGAATAAAATTAAACACGCCGAAAAAAGCAGCATTACCTAACGCCATGATGGCGTTGTGTGTAAAATTTTAGTACTGGAGATTTAGCTTACAGTTGCAACTGGTTTGTTTCTTCTTCCATTTGTTTTTGCCGTTCCAACACGGACTGAATGATTTCCTTTTCCTCCTCGGTCAAATTCGAGAGATCTGGAGGTGGAGGAGATGCCGGCATTCGAAAACCAGCCATTTTTCTCATCCTAACCAAGGAACGTCAGGAAAAACCTTGCGTGAATTTTTGAGGATTCGCCTCAGAACAGCGAACAAGTCCGCGCTAAACAGATATTTGAGCTCCTAATATACTGCAAATCGCTATCTAAGTTGATGCTTAGGCTTCCACGTTTCCACTTCCATCGTAATTTTTCATTCATTCTTTACAAAATTCTCCCCATGCCCAGCAAAAAATTCTTGTTAAACCCACAACACTGCCTATTCCGAAGGAAAGACTTTACATTTATGCTAATTTCAGCACCGGCCGAAGGCGCAAAAATCGGACATGTTCGGAAGCTGTCGGTAATCTCCGGAAAAACAGTGCAACGAAGCAACGCGAAGTAGTAAAGCGGGAGTACTCAAACATACAGAAAGCAAAATGTTCGCCACGGTGTCCCTCAGATAAATTATTTTTGTGCATTATATACATTTTACAGGAAAATTACGTGACCGATGTTACGGGAGTGCTCTGTTTGAAAAACAAGTATTGTAACCAGGTTACCCAGGGTTCTCAAAAAATGTTTTCCCGACCTTAATTGGTCGGAATTCATTAATTTGAGAAATGCTGAATTAACTCAAGTTACTAGACAGTTCAGTTCCAAATTGACTCGTTCAAAAAATTGCACAAGTGGTATCTTGGCAGCAGATTCGGATACAAAAAAAGTGCACCTTACGGTAACCCAAATACAATGAATATATGAAGTTCATATATTTTGAACTGCGGTATTAGATACTTATGCATAAATAGCGCTCTCTACTGCGTGGATCGTGCATCATACGTAGTAACCCAAATATTGCAATTTCTAATTATGGAAGAAAACATCGCTAGAAATTCAGCGCTGAAGTCTGCTCTCTGTTGGCCTTTAAAGGGTTTTACCGCACTTATCAACTTTGTTGATTGACAGTTGATGAGTGTCAACATCTGCTCCAATGCCGAGTCACGCGACCATTACCGAGCTTCTGAAAACGAACCAACCAGAATGGCTAAATCTGTTCTAGAGAAGGACTGGAGAGACCTTGAGACCTTAGCCTCAGAGCGAGGTTTTTGGGCGCTTGGAAGGGTGCTGTTAATAAGCGAGAAATAGAAGAAGCTTCTGCAGACTGTTTTTTAGTCCAATAATTTAAATGTTTTTTTTTTTTTAACTCAGTGTATATGAAGACTGAACTTACAAGTTATTAAAACACTTAACAGCATGCAAATGCAAGTTTTGCGAAAGTCTAATTTGGGTTAATGTATTTTAAGCGACGTTCATACATGTTTTGGCTTCGTTTTAATGCATTTTCATTACTCTCAATCAGCTGGATTTGTCGATTACTATTTCTATGTCACTAATCTAGCCCCTGATTAAGCCAAAAATTCGAAAAGGTTCTTATCTTCAGACGTTAGAGTTAAGTGATGTTTTTGGTTGCAGTGTCTTGCATATATGTTTATGTGTACGATCCTTCGCAGTAAAGCACTATTTGAGCAATAGTGAAAATCAGACCTGAAAAAAATTTCAGGCCTGTACGGGATTCGAACCACTGACCTCTGCGATACTAGTGCAGCGCTCTACCAATTGAGCTAACAAGCCAACTGGGAGCAGGCCATCAAATTAATTCGACATAAACCCGTAGATGATAAATCAAACAACAACAAACATATGAAACATATGTATGAACTGCGGTTATGAAACGTTTATGTGTACGATCCTTCGCAGTAAAGCACTATTTGAGCAATGGTGAAAATCAGACCTGAAAAAAATTTCAGGCCTGTACAGGATTCGAACCACTGACCTCTGCGATACTAGCGTCTTGCATATATATTTTTGATTTAAACGCAAGAATAGGGGGTGGCAAACTGAATCTTTTCACTTCGTAGAGCTCTCTGAGAAGGGAGTCACTTGAACCCCCTCCCCCTCCCCCTCCCCCCTCCCCCCACCCTCCGCTCACCCCGGTATTTAAAGCTTAAGGCAAGGATCCACCGTTTGATGAAATCTTTCCCAAATAAGGTGTCTTAATCTCATTTGAGAAAATGCCAAGTTGTAATAGGGAGGAGGGGAGACACAAGCTCCAACAGAAAACCAACAACCTTCCCCCCCTAAGCTACTATTTTGTTGGCCACAGCGCCTGTGGATTGTCTAGTTCAGCTGATTCTGGATTTTGGTGAACTGCCTGCCTTTTCCGCTATTTAAAAGTTTGTTCTAAAATTTTTAAAACCAAATAATTAATGATCAAATATTTTTGCTCCACCCTTCTTTTTTTACACTCGTTACATCTCTAATATTTGCATTTCAGATTTGGTTCCCAAAATTTCCGGCTGAAGTGATATTTATGCATATAAAATAAACAGACACTAAGGCTTGCGCCGTAAACCGCAATTGTGGCTTCGCTTCTGTTCTGTTCTCTAACGGATAGAGAGGATTACACATCTCAAATTCACAAAGTTTTAATGACCTTCATTAGGAACGCCAGCTGATTCCGGTCAGTGGCTCTACGTACACTTTATGTAACGGCAAATATTGGTTTATTACATACATATTATACAAATTCAAATCCGGAGATAAAAACCCATTTTTTACAAAATAGTATTCATTAATAAACCAGTCGGCTACGTCTGATCCTGTGAGCTTCTATTCAACTCTTGTTGATATTTATATTTCTACAGTATGCAGCGGATGAATTCCTGGCAACCAATTTTTTAAAAACATAGAGTTAATTTTTCATTTTCGACCACTGAGTCATCAGCTTCGTTCACTTGGCACGAGAAGTCTGGGGAGAGTAAAAATGCTCTTTGTGCAAGGGAGGTTTCAGCCCCCTCCATCCCTCGTACCCTCCTCAGAGATCTTACTTGCAAAGAAATTCAAACTACAGCTCAAAGATCGAATGTCACAGCCCCCTAACGGGTTTTACTTAAACGCCAAAATTTTTCAGGACTATTCGCAGTCCTTATCAGGCCCCGTTTGTTCGAAGGGCGCATGACGCTATCCGCTGGATAAATCTCTATCCGGTGGATAGTGCAGTACATTTCTCTATCACTTATTCGCTGGATAGGGATTTATCCGTTGGATAGGGTTATCCGCTCTTCGAACAAACTGGGCCAGAACTGTAACTGGAACTGAAATACAACTGCTTGGCCGCGCAAGGTCTGAGTACGAGACCAGACGCGACATTAAGCACGCAGCCTCAAAAGGCACGTTAAATTGCCACCGTATTTGGCAAGTCAAGGTACACTCTCTTTGCCTTAGCCTCTCTTCCAGTGAGATAATACGTAACCAGCCTTCCTTTTCCTTTGACTTTTACAGGTCCGCGGTAGATGAATTTGAAGCCCTTGTCCTTTAGAATGTCGTACGTCTGCTCTGTGACCTGCGAAAAAAGACAGCAAGTTCCTCTAAATCAGTGAAGCTGCCACGTCAGTGTAGCCTGTGAGCAGGCTTTGAAACGTGCTCGCGCCTTTCGAGGCGGCGAGCGATGTGTGTGCGTGAGAGATCTGCACGAGTTTTCGGCTTCGCCGCTCAAGCCTCAGCGTTATTTAGAGCCCACTTGCAGGTTATACGAGCGCATTTGTCATGAAAAATGTTTTGGTATATGCATTTTCAGAAAAAAAAAAAAAACACGTAAACGACATTTGAAACCACTCCCCGGTTAGCTCAATTGGTAAGAGCGCCGGATTGTGTTGTGCGGGAGGTCGAGGGTTCGAGCCCAAGCCGGACCAATACTCATGGTCTTAAAATAACTGAAGAGAATTTGCTACCTTTCTATAATATCAAGAAATGGATAGATATTCTAGTCTTCTCGGATAAGGACGAATAAACCGTAGGCCCAGTCTCCTGCAGGGTTAGAAGTAGGAGACGTTAATTTCCTACGCACGAGATTACTGTGTGGTGGATGTCCTCCCCCTGGGGTGGGATGAGTGGTTGTTCACAGGGCCCCATTTAAAATAGCTAACTGCTAAACTGGGCTACCCTATATAAATATTCCTAAATATATAAATACAAGGCAAATGAAAACTTGCCGAGGAAGCTTTTCCGTTAAACCTTTATTTCAATATTTTTTTGGGTATGGTCCTCATCAAATCAACCTCGTTTGCAAATGTTTTCTTTAACAAGCGTTTCCCATCAAGTTTCTCAGCTCAATAGCTGGCACGACGGTTCTTTAACCAAAAAACCTGTCAAGGTGCAATTTTCTCATCCACAACACAGAGGAACACCTACAAACCCTCGTCCCTTTAAAATGTCTTCAATGCCTAATAAGACATGAAGTATGGTTCCCATGACATTCTAACAAATTCCTGGCATCGGCATTTCTCTTTAGTGCTATGGAGACCTTTTCTATATTCCTTTTACTTTTGTACATTTCAAATAGGAAACAAAACAAACCTGCATATAACCAGCTTTTCCAGTACTTTCCATCCTGCTGGCCACATTAACCGTGTTGCCCCAAATGTCGTAGTGCGGCTTTTTGGCGCCAATTACTCCGGCTACAACAGGCCCTTGACAGATTCCTGAAAACAAAAGTGAAAAAAAAAGTTTCCGAAAATAGCTTTCCAAGACACTGTAGCGGGCATTGTTGCTCAATAACTTGATCATCTATTCACGTTACAGTTCATGTTTTTCGCGGACGAACATAGTCTTTTTCGCAGTTGGTCCCCGTGATCTTCAGTCACATAAATTTTCTCGCGCATTTTGCAGACGACAATTATCTATTTCGTGATTAGTTCTGATGATCTTCAATCACGTGAACTTTCCCGCACTTTACGCGAACGACAGCTATTAATTTAGTGATTGGTACCAATGATCTTCAATCATATGAATTTTCCCGCAGGTGCTTTTTTCGCGGATGACAGTTTTCATTCATCTCATAAGTAGAATTAAACTTCCTTCACTTTCGTTCCATTAAAGCCACTTTCGACCTATGTACTTTCTATAAATCAACTGAGAGAAAAACTAAACGCGATAACTCACCCACTCTTAGGACAAATTGATTGAAGCATTCTGCGTTGATAGAATCCAGTTTGTCTTTCAATGCAAGTGCAAAATCGACCACCGTTACAACTTGTTCCCAGTTCTCACTGTATTGAGACTAAACATCGAAAGAGTAAAAATAAGTATCGGATGTTTACAACGGTACCTTTTTTTTCGTTCTATTACTACTGGTACCAAAATAAGACCTTAATCTTGTTTATGCCGTCGCGTCGTATTTTGATAAATTAGTGATAAGCTTACCTTTTCAGTTGCGTCACGTTTCCAATTTCTCATAGGGACCTGTTCATTATTTATCGCCTGGCAGGAGGGAGGGAGGGGTTGGGGGATTTTGGAGGATCGCATGGTTTTCAGGGGGAACTGAAGGGGATCAGTCATTGCTAAAGAGCAAAAAGGGGGAATATAGAAAATTGACTGCCAACGAGGGGGAGATCATAACAATATTACAAACGCCTTATGGGGATCAGACAAATTTTATCGACACGAATTAAATCTAGACCAAATCCTTCAACCCCACTCCCCCAGGCTGATCAGTCCTTAAAGTGGTCCACATTTCTTCTTGGAGGGGGTGTAAGGATTTTAGGGGGGGAGGTTGCATGGTTTTCATGGAGAAAAGAGGGGGATCAGTTGTCGCTAAAAGAGTATAAAGAGGGACTATAGAAAATTGACTACCAATGAGGGGGAGATAGTAAAAATATCAGAAAGCCGTGGGGGGAGGGAGAGGGGGTATCAAATAAAATTTTAATGTGAGGCAACCAGAATCCTCTCCCCCCCTCCCCCATGATAAATAATGACCAGGCGGAGGACTCCGAGAGGAGTATGGATATTTTAGGTGGTTGCTATTGATTGGACGTGTTCCTCATTTTACCTCACATTCTGGTTTGAGTCCAGCTGCCGCCATATACGTGCTCTTGATCGTTTTGATTTTCTCAATAGTTCGAAACCTAGCCTCTGACAAAACCTGGAAAATAAAAAGTAAATAAGAATGAAAAAGATAAAATTTCAAATTCGATGAGATCCTACTGGTATCTTGACAGAGCAATTTTCAATAGGGTGTCGAAAGTGATCCGGGATAGCAGTGGTTTTGCTTAACTTCGCTCTGTGATTGGTCCAGAAAACCCGCACCATTCTTTCAACCAATCAGAGCAAAACTAAAACTGAATCACGACTTGGTCGCGCTCATTTTCCCGCGCTTTGGGAGTTTGGTTGTTTTTACGTTGATTTCTCATTGGCTCTTAGGTATATTTTCCTTTCTTCTGATTGGCCGTTCTGATTTACGAAGCTCAACCGAAACACTCTAAATTAATATCAATAATCGATTCGAGCCTCCCTTTTTTGCATGTGTTTCTAAAGGGGCTTGTAAAGGATATCCCTCGGATGGAAGGAGGGCTGCTGCCTTGTCTCAGCGATGCTATTTCTTAAAAATCTCGGAACCATATTAAATAAATGTTAGCACATAGATCATGAGTTTCTAGTATTAATGTAAGATTTCAATACCTCGTCAAAATCATTTATGATTTCGTTCAAGAACCTGATGCATTCCTTTCCGCCGTCGTTGATTTGATCTTCAGAGTAAAATTCATCAAAGTTTGGAATTGAAGCAAACATTACTGTCACGTACTTGTATGACTGGCTGTATAGGTCCTGTCACGCAAAACAGAGGATAATTAACAATTACTCCACGAGCGCGCGTTGGATATGAGATGATAGATAGCCAACGAGGCGCGTAGCACCGAGTTGGCTATAATCATCTCATATCCAACGAGTGCGAGTAGAATAATTGTTTTATTAAAACGCCTCCAAGAAATTATTATTTTGTAAGAAGAAACCGGATTTTTTAGCTCCCTTTTGATTTTAAGCTGACGCGTACGCTTACCATATTTGTAGATTATGGCATATTGGCTCATATACCATAATGGCTAAGCCAATAAAAAGTCTTGAATTGCATTATCCAATGATCCAGTTTTTAATAAAACATGCTACACAATGCGCTGATTTCAACTTCCATTTTGTTTTGTTACTATCCATGTTATTTGTTCTCTTACCACCGTACGTATTCTCGACCAATGAGAGACAAGCACAAGATTATACACATTCTGGCGCGAGAGTTTGAGTTTCCCGCGTTTTCTTAGCAATTCACGCGAAGCTTGCACCATGTCTAGGTTCCACAGATAAACCATAATACTCATACAATTGAAAATTAGGCAAAGCGAAGAAACTAAAAGTTGAACGTTAACATCCAACCTACCGTTTCGTCTTTATTCTGATGTTGAAGAAAATAATCCGCCACATGCTCAGGTAAAATGTTGTTCACTAACTTTTGATTTCTTTCCCTGATTTTCTCCACTTCTGTTTTCTTTTCAAAGGCCTGCAAAAAGCACATCTAGCGCTGTAAACAAAAAGTTTTCTGATGCACGCTCCGAAAAGTCCGAAGAATTAGTCGGAAAGCCGTACGTTCGAGCTCTCGGAGTTCTTTTTCTCCGAGTATGCCTATGTCATTCAATGAATAACACAATTTTTCACTTAAAAAGTTTTCCTTTCTTAACTGTAAGCAAAAATGATTTGTGGCACAAAGAAGTTATCATAATAAAATCACAGATACAAGCATACCTCCATTTTCCATAAGAACAACAGACGTGCAGTTCGTTCAGCCTGAGAGAGAAACTTGTAGATTAGCTGGGTGTGTCTAACATATGCACGTGCGTGTTTACATGGAAACCACACCCAACTCTACTCCCTACTCGATCACTGAAAAGTCAACACAAGTAATATATCATTAACAAATCATCTCTTACTTGTCGGCTATGAAGGGCGAGGATACAAAAACAGAGCACCATGATGACAGACGAAAAATACTTCTTTGGAACGAACGACGTGTTTCTATCAAGAAAGAAAAGTTAATAAAAAAGGAATTAAAATGATTAAGCAAGAAATTAAATCATAGAGACTGGAATGAATAAAGGAATGGGTCGGCGATAATGGCGTAAAATATTTTTCATATCCTCTTTCTTTAGTCCTTTTCTCCAATGCGCCTATTCCCTCATCCCTTTCTTCCAATTCCCCACCCTTTTTCCCCTATTGTAAACCTACCCCCCGCCCCCTATCTATTGTTCTCTATCCGTTATTAAATTTCTCCTATTCCTGTTCGCTATCCCCTATCCCCCTTTTCCTATCCCTTGCTCCCTATTCCTGTTCCCTGTCCCCTATTCCCCATGCCTATTCCCTGTTCTCTGTCCCGCATCCTTATACCCTTTACTAAGTCCCCTGTCCCCTGTCCTTTGTCTCCTATTCTCAATCCCTAACCCTTAATTTCCCTTTCCCTACCTCCTATCCCCCATCCCCTTATCCCAGCCTTAGACTGAATCCCTCCAGGATAAAGTTCCCAATTCCCAGTCTATCCCTCGCTGTTTCTGCTTCCTGCGCACCATAATACCTAACCCCTATTCTCTTAGTCTCCACCCTTGTATCCTATGTCCTATCCACCATACACTATCCCTATTTCTATAAGCCATCCCTGATCCCTGTTAGCCCCATCACACTATCTCCTTCTCCCCCTATCCCCAACCGTAACCTGCATCCGTCCAGCAAGATATCCCCGCTCCCCGCCCTCCCCACCCATCCGTTCTTGTTTCAACCTACTGTGTACACTAACAATCAAAGTAGAAACTTACGTATTGACAGGGTGCACATAGGCGTCATAGTTATCGTAAATCTCCTGTTTAGTAAAGATGTTGATGATGCAATAGGCGAGTAAGACACCCAGTGTTAATAAAAACTTTAGTGAATGGCCAAGTTGGACTAGAACCGAGATCCCCACTAGAATCAGGATACCATTGTAGGAAAAATACTGGGAACAAAGAAGAGTCAACAAAAGATAGCGTGAGACAACATTTTTTGGGGGAAAAAATAACAATATGATAACTTTAAAATCAGTGAGAGTGACTGCGCAGAGGTCTTTGAATTTTTACATTTATTTCGGTTTTGATGTGACTCTTTTCTAGTCGACAAAAAAATGCGTGGAAGGGTTTGATCGACGATAGGAATATATTTTTGTTTCAAAATGCATAACTTGATAAACTCCTTTACTTCGTAGTGGAAATTGGGAGTGGTTAGTGATAGCCACCTGCAACAATTCTTAAGGTCTTACGCTTCTTAAGTGCGGCAATGGAAGCAGATCTGGTCGGATCTGAAGTTTCAGCCATCTCCTCGTTCCAGTCCTTCGATGGGCAAAGAACTGAGAGAGACAATGTGTCACTTGAAAGATTGGGGTGAGGAGAGGGTTAACTTTCCAATATACTGAATCTCGAAATATGGCGTCTCTACGTAGAAACACAGAAAGGATTATCACATGTACGAGAGGCTAGTAAGTCCAGAATAATTGCAATTCAGATTGGACACCATATTTCGATTCGGTGTATTCCTGAACTTTGTGCAAGCACGTACCTGAGGATATTCACATGACGGACTTGAAGGATTAAGATACTCTGATCTGTTGACTCTCAGCTCATCCTTTGTTTCGTCCAGTTTCGTTGCTGTACAATCAAGCTGCGGAGGACATGAGAAACATTAATGAGTTAGTTACCAGTCTGTTCTCTACTTTTTCATTGCGGTCAAACTTCGACGCATGTGCTAACGTTGTAATGATTAGGTAGCGTGCTTTCAGGCTGTCAGAGCTAAGTTTTCACACCTGCCAGATACAAACAATCAGCCAAGCCAGAAAGCCACGAGTTTTCATTTTCCCCTTTTTGGACCGGCAGCCAAGATTGATTCCCTTGCCAGACGTTTAACCGCAGTACTAATTTTTCATGGTTTTAAAAAACCAATTCGGGGATGTAGAAATAATGGGTACAAATTTTTAGTTTCGTCCCAGAATGGCATGTACTGTAGCTTGTCCCCCTACCCAGTCCTCGCACAGACAATGTCAATCCCATAATATTCGACCTGGGTACGAGATTGACGATAGCTTACCATGTCAATCAATTCTGTTCCAGCCAATACGGATACGCTTAAAGCAGCGATAAGTGTTCGAGCTGGTTTACTACCATCGAGGATCTTTGAGAGGTCTACTAGAAACCGGGGAAAACACTGGAAAAAAAAAATTGCACAAATAGGTAAATTCTTTAATGAAGAAGGTCTTTATTTGAAAATAATTTTTTCTGTGGAAGTAAACATTTAACGAATGTGTTGGACACAGAAAAAATCTAAGAACCCGGCTGGTAGATTCAAAGCCCAAACAGGTATGATTTCGCAGTTAATTCCTCTGCGAACTGAGCCAAGGAGAATTAAGAGGCAAAATAGTCTATACTCGAGCCAGGTGGCTCACTGTGCCGGAGCTTATCCCCGCTTCCATAGCAAGCGATTATTACTAACTTCCCCCGGGATGGGATGCTAGTCCATCGCAAATTTACCCTCCAACATCAGGCTTCCCTGACAATTCACTCGTACCCAGTCAGGTCTCGAACAGAGGCGGCGGAGCGTTTTGAAACATTGGGAAGCTTATCTTTAACCATGCCATGCGCATACTCCTACTCAAATTTTCCAAAATGCCCCTTTGCGTCGTTCGTCGGCGCGAGCAAACTTCTTTTCAAACTTTACAGTTTCGAGTGTGTCGTTGATAAGCTTCTCATTGACAGGCCAGAGCTGTTCAAAAGAAGTTTAACAACATATTATTTCGCCAAACAATCGCGATGCTACAAATTTTTGTTCGGGAGGCTACGCCCTCTGCACCCCCTACCTACCTCCCCCAAACCTGGACTTTCGGAGACGGTCGGAGTCCAGCGCATTATCCTTCAGGCCATTGCGTCTCCCACTATCGGTGAACTGGGCCAAGTACTTGTTTTATTAGCTCCTTCTTTTATCTAAAACTTGTGCCAGACAATGAAGGATTAAAATAAGCAGCAGAAAGTTATCTCTCACCTTTGGGAAACTGACAGCAGCTGTTATTACCGTAGGAATAGCCAGGAACAGAAATCCCAAGGAAAACGTCAAATAGTTTCGTAAAGATCTGTGTGAGATAAAATTATAGTAAAACACTTCGAAAAAGATCTTGCTTAAGTGATCCTAATTTTTCTTTCGAATGCTTGTAACAAATTTCGAGAGACTCCAAATTTCCACCAGATCTCAAAGACGACAGGTAGACAAAAAGATTTTGGAATGACTTTCGGCACGGCACTTCCCTCCCTAAAAATGGAAAAAGACAGCTGACTGCAAAGGAAAAACCTCCAACTTCCCCGATTGTAGTTCGTGACACATGGGCGTAAATATAATCTCTTCTTTTTCTAATTTCTAGTCCCCACTCTTCACTTTCATTACCCATAATACCCCCTGACTCACCTTGGTAAAATTGCAAGTTCTACAAAGAAACAGAAGACGATTACAATGCAGAGGCAAAACAGTGACTCTCCACTCATCTCCTGTTTCTCCAGAGTATACTATAAAAAAAAAAATCGGAAAAAAATAACAAAATGACACAATGCTACCCAGATGTTAGATCGAGCATTGCTGTTTTGTCTTAAAAGTAAAACCAAAAATAAGGGCCAGTTACTTTCACGAGGTCTAGCCCAAACCAAGGTTTTACGCAATCCGAGGGGCCTCAGGATTTCCCTATAAGAGCGCTGATTGAATAAAACGACAAGTCCTTCCACTGTTAGCTGTCGGTCCTCCAGACAACCATAAATGTTCAGAAAAAAGGTAGAGCTAATTTTAGGACTGTTTAGGACCCAATTTTTGTTAAACAACGGGCAAAGTTTGTTTAAAAAATCAGACCCAAGGGGTTTATGGGAAAAGACCACGATTAACCAAGATGAAATCCTAAATTCTCCTTTGAATTTCCTTTGTTTGTTTGTTTTTTAAACAGATGCAAGAATTAAATATTTCTGCGGCACGAGAGCAACAGGACAAAGGCCTTGGCCCTTGAGTATAGATGCATTATGGGTATAGTGATACGAGTATTAAAGCTTGTGATTGCACGTGGGCAATCATTCTAGGCCGACACCTTCTCAGCTATTGCTAAGTTTATTTACTTATTTATTTTTTGCAAGTATGCATATAGCCTAGTAGGAAGGTTACGTGAGCTTGTGCATGGTTCCTACCCAGATTTCCTGTCTCTTTTTCCCTACGGGGTTTTTCACAGCAGGTTTTTTCTGGCCACCGTTCTAACCACGATGTTTGTTAGTGGTTGCTAAACTCTCGGTATGTCTTTTTGTCGCGTGCTTTGATAACAATTACCGAAAATGCAATGGTTTTGAGTATGTGTTTCTTCATTATTGTACGCTGGTGCTCGGCCGAAACATGCAAAATAAACCTAATGGTTCAATATATTAGTGTCTGTTGAGTAATGTAGCTGAAATATGGAATTTCTGGCGTTTGAGTGCCAACGAATAAGCCGGAAAGTAAAGTCTGTACCAGGCTAAGTGGCTCCCTCATTTGGAGCTTTTCCTCAGTTTCCTTAGCTTAAAGCGACTAGGAGTATTACAACTCCTCCTGGATGGGATGCTTCAAGTTAACCGCCAGCCTGTCATCAGGCCAGTATCCATTTTTTTTTTTTTTTTCTCAGCTCGTGAGCGGGCGGTATTCTACAAATTCTGCGATCTGATTGGTTCCGAGAGCGGGCAATATTCTCCCATCCGGCACGCTCACAGCGGGCGGTACCCGTTTCGCCTGAGTCACTTTGCAGAATATCACAAGCTTCATTGCAATTTTTCACAAATAAATCTCATTTTGCCGGCTGGGCAAAATTTGTAAGGAAAAAATTCGGTCACGACCTTTTGACGATGAATAACACGAATTCTTTCTCCTCTGTCGCTCTCAAATCACTGGTTTTTTCCCGCAAAAATTAATTTCTAATTTTTGTAGTACTAAATTTGTTTTTAAAAAGATTGACTCACTGCCTGAAAACATCTTTTTATCTAATAATCCTTCACAAAAGGTAACTCAGAAAGTTAAAACGAGAGGTAGTTGCAGTTAACAATTACGTTAATCAATGTGACTCTCATTCGCCATTATTTAAATTCTTCAATACAATTTGTTCGTGTTGTGTGCTTTTTAATTCCCTTAATTCCTTTCGGCCGTACACGATTACATCATAGATACTACAGACTGCTGTTGGGTAAGGGGAGGGGTGGGTGTGCAGTTGTTCACGTTGTGATACTGATCCGGATTTTCTTCCACGGAATCCTTCAAATAAGAAAGCCATAATTTTGTTTTTACCTGAAACTCACAATCACTTTCCAGAAATCGCAAAGTAAAAGGATTCATCTTCTCCTTGACGCTGAAGAAAATAAAAAGAAACGAAAATTACTTACAGCAGAAGACTGCAAAAACGAAATGAAAATCTATAAATCAACGCAGCTAGTTTAATCCATCTCGTTTTCTCGTGTATTTATCTATTTATTTCAAACTTCATACCCTCCTGCTCGCTCGTCAAGAACGTCTGACAGCAGTATGTTTAGATTTTTTTCACTGAAATAATAAATAAGGAAGAACGTGTCAAGGAAAAGAAATATTTTGGCGGCAAAAAACATAAAAAAAAACTGAAACACAATGAAGCATAATCTTAAGAGTTGCCGATATTCTAAATTTTGAGGGAAAAACACACACACAGAGAAAATATTTTTTAGAGATCAGCGACCTTGTTGTAGTAGAGGAGTCTGACTTTTCCGACTCTTCCTCCTAAAATGAAGAAAAAAATAATTTCAAACACCATTTCGTCCAGAATTTACAACGAAAGGAAAAGTTTTGATCTGACCAATCACAAGGAAAGTAAAAAAAGACAACCAGCATTAACCAATCAGCATACAGGAAAGAAACGTGGCGAACGAAAAAAGAGCTGAAAAAATGCCATCCGAGTCAGGAGCGGGAATACGTTCAGCCTGCACCAAGAGCGGGAAAATATGCAGCCTGCACGAAGAGCGGGAAAACATGCAGCTCGCGCTAAGAGCGAGAAAACATGCAGCATGCACCAAAGGTAGGAAAACGTGCCAACTGCACCAGAGGTACAAATTGGTGCTAAGTATAGATGACCCTTTTACCTGGTCGTCACTTAAGGACTCAAGTTATAACTCACAGGATCTCAAATTCTCTTCTTTTATCAGTTTTAATAATATTATTTAAAGACTAGTTTTAAAGTTTATAAACGAGAGAGGAGATACATGTCTCTGATGACGAGGAAAAGACCAAAAATCAGTTATTTAGATAGCTGCAAGCTATCTAAATGATCTATTTGCTCACATCAAAAAGAGAAACTCTTCTGAACTCCATCTCTTTTCTGTTAATGATATGTTCTTTATCTCCCGTTATAAGCTCCACTATTGGTGACGAGGTTCGTCTTTTTTCTTTTGAAGAAGGGTCAGTCAGCCACATAGCGTCCACGCTTTCCTGACAAAGGAACAACAAAATACATTTTGGCGTTTTTTCAAAATTAGCACAAAGGTTTTCTACGGTGAAGTGTTTGTTATATCTTATTCTGTATGGACCATAACAACCTGATTCAATAGAATTGAGGTCTTTCCAGTTGCCTTACTATTTCATCTATTTGTATCAGACAGATATACTTCCTTTCTTTAACTCTATGGCGCTTTTTGGCTAAGTGACGTAAATCCAAACCCAGAGTAATCCCATCGTCCAATTAGATGAATGGAAGTTGTCAAGAGCAACCAATGAGAACTCAAAGAAAAAAACCTCCAAACTCCCTGGACCGCGATTGGTTTTACTTTGACTCTGATTGGTTGAGAAAATGGAGCGAGTTCTATGGACAAATCCCGAAGCGAAGTAAAACAAAACAAAGTAATCCCGCATTACTAACGAAACTCAATTCAAAACTGCTATGAAATAAAAAAATAAAAAAAACTCACCTGGCTTTGGGATGATGCTGGTTTATTCCCGTCTTCACTTTTTCTTCTCACAATCAAGAACGTTTTAACTCCTTGTTCTTTAATGAAGTCGTTTCTAGTGTGACCCTCACCCGGCTCGACATCGTAATCCAGTTTAACGCAGTTGTATGTGGACTCTGATATGTGAACACGACTGTGAATAGGAAACAGAGAGAAAACGCTCATAAAGGGCACAACATCCTAATGAGGGTGTGGCTGGGTAAAGGGCCTGAGTAGCATACGATCCCCTTCATCTCTGTTCGGAGGAAATGATAGCTTATGCGAATAAAACAACCTAATATGTTTGTTATTGTCACTGAAAGTGCCAGTTCACGGTCCGCATACTTGAAAAAAACACCTCTAGGTCTCTGATCCATGTCACACTTTGAGATCAAAGCCAAATAAATTTATAACGGCCGTGAAGAAACGAGGCGTGGTGATAAATGCCATCAGAAGGTGATGGCAAAAGTTGGGAGGTAGTAGAGAACGGAAGGCGAGAGCTATTGTCTCCGTCTGGGTTCGAGAGCGGAACATTAAAGTCAAGTTTCTTCTTGTTTCGCGTCTCTGCTCAGATTTCCTTCCAGCTTCTCCGAGTTTCCTCTATCCGCAAGAATTAACCCACCAAATTCCAGCTTGACCTTGCACACGTATCTGAAAACGAGTTCCTAACCTCACTGGAATTACATGGATAAACAATCACCTCATCATGTTATGCTATACTCGAGTGAACCCGCGAGAACTCGCACGATCGCTCGAGTGGTCTCGCATAACTGCACGATCCCACCAACACCCGCACAAAATAATAATACTTTTGCTATACCAACCCGGGTATTCCTCCGGATTCCATGCTGTTAGCCAATGTGACGTCATTTGACCAAGCATCAAACTGCCACTTGATCTTTCCCAGGACTCCAGCGAGCACAGATCCTGTATGGACTCCGACGCGCATGTCCAGAGTTTTCACGCCGGTTTGCCGCCTGACCTTACTGCAGAACAGAATAAAATATATCATTCGCTGTACGTTAAAAGATATATCACAAAGACGGCGTTACAATGAAAAGACATTTGTATTGTTTTTGTTTCCATAGTTACTCACGCAATGTGACTTATCATGTCACGTCCCATTTCAACAGCACATTGCGCATGCTTTTTGTTGTCATCCAGGCCCGCGATGCAATAGTAACAATCTCCAAGAATTTTAATTCGTTGACAGCTGTTTTTCTGCGCGAAAAAAAAAAAAAAACAGAATAAATATCGAAATATCAAGAACAATGAAGACACGATAACACAATCAATTCCAAAGTACCGGTAAGGCGAAATTAGCTGGGAGATCTCTTAGCCAATAAATAGGGAAGGCAAACTGACCAATCAAAAGAGTTTGTGCGAAGCAACATCTGCCGCGTTAAGTCGGCGACACAATTGGCGATTTGAGCTGATTGCAGCAATCGGCGTATAAAAATGCAGATATCTGGCGTGTCAGATATCGACGATTTTCGCCGGCGATCAAATTCGCCTTCATCGGCGAATAAAATCGCCAAGTGCGTCACCAGATTAAGTTTTTCTGTACGTAAAACGTGTGTAAAGAAAACATACGTAAGCAGTTTCCACTGCTGCGTAAAAAGAAATACCACGCGTCTTTTTTATGCAAAAACCGCATAAAACTTAAAAGCTGTTTAACTTTTCTTTAAACTCGAGTGCTTGTGACTTGCGTTAAACGCACCAGAAACGCCTTGAAAAAAACGCGGAAGAACGCCTCGAAAAAAACGCGGAAGAACGCCTCGAAAAAAACGCGGAAGAACGCCTTGAAAAAAACGCGGAAGAACGCCTTGAAAAAAAACGCGGAAGAACGCCTTGAAAAAAAACGCGGAAGAACGCCTTGAAAAAAAACGCACCAGAACGCCTTGAAAAAAAACGCGGAAGAACGCCTTGAAAAAACGCACCAGAACGCCTTGAAAAAAACGCACCAGAACGCCTTGAAAAAAACGCGGAAGTGGAGATATGACAACGGTTAGTCAACGTTTAATCATCAATGCAAATTCACGTGGGTGGACAAACGCGACAAAAAACTTCATCACTTTACTTTAATTGTGACTTCGGATCAGTTTTTGGAACATCACTCATTCTCCCTAACAGCTTTCCCTTTTAAACTACATAATCACTTATCTCGCTGTTCAACCATCTGATCAATTTTCCATACGTCAAGTGCGTCAATCGAGACATGAAGCAAGCGAACTGCGGATGCATAAGAGTTGCTGGAGGCGTAGCTGCGAGCAACATTAGCCTCACGTACGCTCTCCAACCAAGCCTGTTACGCGCTATCAGCCATTGTCAATTCTTCTGTGTAGCTGCTACACGTTTCGTTGTAAATTAGTAACGACGATTTGATGTTAGATTGAGATAATAACTTCTACCTAATAAGTCTGTGTATTCTTACCACTTGTTTGCCGGATAAGGTATGGATGTTATAGAGAGAAGCTACAAGTTAATCACTTCTGGGATTTAGGAGGTTAAGTAATGCGCGGAATTAAACAAGAACTTACTGTCCCAATCTTGTCGAAGTTAGCAAACAATTCGTTGAGTGTGATAATTAACTCTTCTGCTGTACATTTAGAGGAAAGTTCCGTGAACCCAACGATGTCAGCAAAGAGGATACTGAAGTAAAAAAGAAAAAGAAAAAAGAAAAGGTTACCCTCAACTGAACTGAGTTTTAAAGTTTTCTTTCCAGTTCTCTTTGAAGGTTTTTCCTGTGTTATTTTTTAGGCAGTATAGGTGGAGAAGCTATGACTATTATTATTATTATTATTATTACAGTTTTTTAGAATAAGAGTGTCATTTCCCTTCTCATATATTTTTTAGTGTAATTTACTTTTATAAGGAAAATTTTGATACACGTTTTTTGAAATTCTTTCAATACGAACTGGTAGTTGCTTTCGCGATTTTTATATGTAGGTCGTTTTTGTTATCAAAGTTAGTTTGGGTCTGATACGAGTCTGATCCTAGAGAACCGAATTTAATAGATGTGTTCCATTATTATTATTATTATTATTATTATTATTATTATTATTATTATTATTATCAATTTATAAATTTTTTTTTCACTTAAGGTTTCCTTATACAAAACTTGAACAAGAGATTTTGCGAAGAGAGAAATTTTCAAATGCGAAGTGCGTGAGAGGAAATGCTATTGAAGAAGAAAGTTCATTTGATCGGTCGAGAAAACGCACGTCATCCTCTTAACCAATCAGATTCAACACAAAAGACAACCGTGCCGCAGCCACCCACGTTTTCCCGCGCTTACGCAGTTTGCTTGTTTTCACTTCGCGATCTCATTGGCTCCTTGTGATATAATCCTTTGCGCTGTTTGACTCTGATGATTACTCTGGTGTTTTTTGTTTTGCGACGTTAATCAACCTTCGCTCAACATTTTCCCTAGGAGAATGGAGAATCTAAAAAAACTTTTTTTTCTCTATCAGCGCGTGTTAAAAGCATAACTACCTGCACTCCTGATGGCGTTTGAGAAACAGTTTGTTAAATGCTCCATCTTTCAAAAATGTCCCATCATGTTCAAGGTCATTTACCATTTCTGTGGCCACATGTTTCGGAAGGACAGAGTGAAGTAATCGCCTCTATGAGATAAAAAAAAAAAAATAAGACTAAGACTAACAAATGTATCGTACGGTTTCCAACAGAAATGTCGCGAAAAGTTTGCACGTGCTCATAATAAGGTTTTCCTGTTTTGGTATATTTAGTAGTTGATTAAATAAGTTATTATTTCTTGTCGCCAACATGGATTTATGGAATGTCAAAGGAAGTATTGACCGGCGTCGTATAATCGAGCCTTCAAAAACAGAGATGTATTTAATCAAATAGTCGCTAGTAAAACCGCATGCATAGACTAACACTATGATTGTCAAGCAAGCCGATGTAACAGGAGACTCGTGGCCACGAATCATTGAAGAATGTGTAAAACAAAACTGGAACTTTGTCAAGTTAGCTTAAATTATCTTACCACTCCGGACTTACGTATCTGGGTGTGTATATCCGTAGCTTATAAAACATAGCATTTTTGTAACTCAAAAAAGATGGGATTGAGATAGGTTGTTGGATTGTGAACAATGTTGGATTGTGAAGAATAAAGTCAAGTTAACCGAAAATATACAGTCCAAGTCTGCAGAACCAGCATGTGCAGAGTTTCCTTCTAAAGTAAGTGAGAAATTTTGCGAAACCAAATTAGAAATGCATATATGAGGGAGGCTGGGTCAGAAGTTTTTAGTCCTGCAAAATATATCCCAAAGTTTTTTAAGTTTTGTTTGTTTGCAAACGGCGCCAACCTTCTCTATTCTGAATCATCATCATTTTTCTTTTATTCATTCTGCATGTTTTGGTGTTTTTCTAACTTAAATATATCATAACGGCCTCCCTACTTGAAAGATAATTTTTTATCTCTGAGAAACACGACACAGAATATTACTCTACAGCTCCACCCATTAACTGGCGGTTGCTAAGTAGCGATGGTGACCAGTAGTTTCCGAAGTAACCTACCTGTTGTCGATTTTCCGATTCTAAGGCGATTTTCACTTCTAATGACTGCCTGGTTTCCAGAACAGATCTTCTTTGTCTTTTGTCAGCGATATAAAAATCTATAGCACCAATAATATTGCTGCAGACGAACAACAAAATGTTCGCCCCCATCTGTTGGTAGAACAAAAAAAGTGGAAAAGTTTGCTCTAACTTAAAAAGTCTGTAAATTTACAATGGAAAGAATTTCTGGTAAAGTTTGTGTTGGGCAGCTTTTCTTGGCAACAAAAATGTCAAATATGACAAGTATTTCTCTGATAAATAATTTGATCCAACAGCTTGACAGATTTTAATCAAGGAGAAAAACTCAATTGTCAAGGAAGAACTTTGCTAGACGGAATAAATTGTCAAAGACACTTGGCAAAGAAATTACTTATCACTTTACATTCTACGTAGTTTTCCTTTGTAAGTGCAGTTGGAAGTCTTCTTTGTTAATATATGCAGCTATCCGTTAAAGACATTACAATCCCAAAAATATTGAAAATCATCCTTTAAGCTTGATTATTAAACTGCGAGAGTAATCATGCCTCTTTCTTTGCAATCTGTCAACTTTGGACAGCCCTGCTCGTCCACACAAATATGTCACCCGCCTATTTATCAAAATAGACACTTCAAGGCTATTACTTGACACTGTCAAAGCCAAATTTTTTGTGTATCTTAAATCGACTACCGTATTTGAAAAAGTTCTAATATTTTTCTGAGTAATTTCCTTATTTTTACTTTCGTTTCCACTTTAAAAGTATAATCGATGGTGTCATTTATTATCATCAAAGTATTACTGCTGGTATTTGTTAAACAGCAGGAGTTTAGATTTCACTTCCTTTGAAACTCTTTATCTTCAAGACACACGTTGGGAAAGTTTCAGTCAGCGATTACCCGTCTTTCATTAGAAAGTCAAACAAGGTTGGGTAATTTAAAAGGAAATGTTTTTTCCAGGCCTTGATAAAATGTTCAGTTTTTTGGCCAAATCGACTACGGGTTTCGACATATTTTGCGCGACAAAAAGCGATTTGTTACGATTGGAGAAACTTGTTTTTTCTGCAAAATCAGCTCATGTGACCGCCAAAAATAAGCTAATCGCAACTGTTTTTCTGCCATTTATTCGCTACATTTTAAGGCACATTGAAAGCGATATGTTTAAGGGAAAAGACGATTGAGATCGGAAGAAAAATAACCCTAGATTGTCACATAATTGCAAATCGCAGAGATTCGGGCAATTGTTATATGTTCAAATTTCGGTGCAGACGCTCTGATTCTGATTTTCAGTTGCGTGCATCAGTTTGTATCATATCAAATTTGGAACCCGTGGAGATACCGAAAACATCCAAGCCGTTATCATCTTAACGGGAACCCCTATTGTTAATCTACAAACAAAAATAAGTTTATTGTTTCCAGCTGCGATCATAAAAGTCATAATGTTTTCCCTAGATTCTGTTATTTTTGAATGGAAAATTATGATAACTAAAAGACGAATTATTTTCAATTAAAAGCGAAATTGTACGAAATTTAGATGTCACTTGGAGATGTTAGATACAATCTATTAAAACCATGTTAGTAAATAAGCCTATTGAAAGCCAAACTTTGACATCGTTGCGTTAGTGGATTTCAGGCTTGTCTTAAAGGAAGCTTTTAGAGATTGTGTCCTCTTTGACGAAACAATTCATTACTCAAATTACATCGCTGGTGATAAATTTTTCATGAAGACTGCTATTGGCTTTCCACTGCGAGTGACGCATTCGGTCCACCATGTGACGAGATTATAAGTCTCAAAGTCATTATGCCTGAGAGACTTTAGTAAACAGAACCTATTGCACAGCACTTTCATTATAGCGCCAAATGTGGGATAATATTTTATTAGGTTAGCAAAGTTGTAAGCTATAAAGCTTTTCACCATCAAAAAAATTGTGTCGACGTCTTCTTTAAGAGATAGCTAAAAACTGGCCAATGTTGATAGTATGATGTTTCCAGTACTGTGTTCCACATAGAGTTTAATTATTTTGTGTTGCTAAGCAAGATATAAATTAAACCCGAAATGATGAACTGAATATGTTACGCCACCAGTAAATCTTTGTTCGCTCTGACAAAATAGGTTTTCAAGGTCTTACTCTTCATTAAAATTCAAGCTTACGATTGAATTTGGTATAGCATTTGAAATTAAAAGACAATCTATCTGAGGTTTTCAGTTAACGAAGGTTTTACTGCCAGCTCGCAAAACTAGAAAATTTTTGTTTTCATTTCCTTCTTCAGTCTACTGTTTGAAAGTTGGGCATTTAATACAATGACAAAAATTTTGGTCGGAAATAAGTCCAGTCACTGTAGCAAAACTGAGCGATAAACAAGGGTTAAATTTTGAAAAATTAAAATTTTGCAAAATCGTTGCGAAGGAACGAGTATGGTTTATACCATTTAATGAGGCACGTTTCGCTTATTTGTACCTAAGGAGATGTTTCCATACTAATATGAAGATTTTCCATTGTAAATATAGTAGCGCTTCAATATCGAGAGAATACAATCTTGAAAAATGACTTTAGCGGCTAACGTTCTGTGCGTGCTGGGCTGAACCACGCAAAAGTTGAAAATGTTCTGCTCTGCCTTGTTACGAAAAGTTGTGCATTTGGGTCGGCAAGAACTGAAAAGAGCAGCAATATTAAAGAAAAATTTCCAACTAAGCTAATACTAAGCTAGGGATAAAAACATGAAAAGAAAACCAGGTGGCGATGGAAGGTTCTCAGTATTGTTGCATCTTTCGCAGAAGACCGGCAATTTAAACGTTTTGACATTTATCTGCGCTAAAAACAAGCGACAGTGCGCGTGGTTCAAATATACGGGTATGGTGCAATTTTCGACATCAAAACAACAAAATAAGACAACGGAAGATCTTAATAGTCTGTAATTAGCGAAACCTTGCAAGCTTTTCAGATGGGGTACTGCAAATTTACTTTTATCGTTCACTTTCTATGCGATCCGTTAGGTTGTTTCTACATGACGAATATAAATTTGCCATAAATAATAGGTGTTCTTCGCTTACGGAGATTTTTTTAAAACTCCACTAGTTATAAACTTATATTTACCTACCTGCCTTCCAAAATACTCTCGATTTTTTGTAGCAAAAGTACTGGTTATGGTAATATGTCCCACAGCAACCAGGAGCGACATGGCAGCACACAGAGGTAAACTGGCGGGTAGCATAACATTTGTTATAAACATAAAAAAGAGGAACATCCCAACGGAATCGCTTGGCACAAGAGGATAATAACCTATGGCCAAATCCACTTGTAACTGGAAGAACACTGTGAACCATACAATATAGGGCAGGAATTTAAAAACTCGAGCGGGAAACAGCTTCAAAAAATGTAGAATGATGAACGAGAGGTTAAGCGCGCAGAAGGTAGAAGTGACTATGATTCGATTCACTTGTGTCCGGTTCGATTTGGTAAAAACCACCGAATACATCGTGATTAAACACAAATTGACCACAAAATCCAGTAAAATTATATACAAAATCCTGTCCAGCTTCTGCCGGCAGTAGTAACGTTGGTAAATCTCTTCCAGTTGGCGAGACGAGAATTGTACTCTGAAACAAGAAGGCAAACACATCAATTTGCCAACTGATGCCAAAATCATGCGCATTTTACTCGACTGCGTGTTGTTGTAAGAGCTGCTATCTTTAGCGAAAGCAACCTTAACATTTGACGTACTGATCTTCGTTTCAGAAATAGTTCTATCCCAATCGTAAGTTCTTGTGTTTATCGTTTTAAAGGAAGTAGGAGTTCCTGAATTTTCTCCTTCCTCTGAGCGAGATTTCCTTCGTCCTTTGCTAGTTTCAAGCCCGTTAATGTTATTTTCAGTTTCATCGCTCCATTTCACAAATGCAGGCGTCACTCTCGCCGTTGCTCCATTTTTCTTCATGGTTTTTTATGGTTTTTGTCACCCTTTTATCGACCACTTTTACCGCAAATTACCAGCTCGTGGCGGACCTTCATCGTATCTTTTTATGTGCGGCAATCAATCGAGTTTACACAGACTCTCACCTCACCGCTGCGTTTTATGCAAATGTAAGTCAAATCTTCTGTATAAGTCTGATTGGCCATCTCAACAATGCCCCCAGTAGGAAAAAATTAAAACCCGTCGACAAAATTTACTTCACCAGCATGTGTTTTAACAAGAGGCAAAAATAAAACAGAAAAAGTAGTTCATTATGATGTTTTTTTATTCGCCTAATAACCTCCTGAAATTCTTAACTCAGAAGCGTCAATAACTTTCTTGTATAATTAGTCTAAATTGAAACGTTTACGCGCGAAGAACTTCTGTTCACATCTAGCAACAGACGTCGATTTTTACATTTCGACAAAACGCTCCTCCATAAAGTGATACAGACCTTGGATAAAAACTCATCCACCAATTTTCCATCCGTGCGGTCTAATATGCATACAAGTAAAATAAACTTCTCGTTATTTCGCCAAGGGTGACAGCATTTTATATTCTTTTACAAATTAAACTCCAAATTTCGGTTTCTATTCAGCATAACGTTGGGATTATTAGGGTACAAACCGTGTCTGAAAGATGTCAAAATAAGAATACATGCTTGATTTTGGCGGCCATTGCAAAAGACAATTTATCTCAATTTTTTGCCAAAAGTGTTTTGTGTACGAAAATAAAACTAAACCCTAAGTTCTTTAGTACATTTATACTCGTAAAAAGTGATCACAACGATCGAAAGAAATAAAATACATTGATTAAAAAATCAGAGAAGTATCATAGCATCAAATTGTAACACGAAGCTAAGCGACGCAAGAAGATATCTTTTGGACACAAGCGCCGAAAGTCTGATAACGATTACACACCGTCTTTGGTAAGAAAGAGTCGTGTTTCCTTTAATTTGTCTACCGACGTTTTTTTGTAGCGTATTCATTTCTAAAATTTTTTGATTTTAATTTATATGCAATAGCAACAAAGAGGACACTGTTTCGGCGCTGAATATATTCCACAATTTCACTGAATGCGCATGTAAAACGGGAAAATCTAACCGCTTGCAGTTGCTGGCAATTTATTCCTTTTTTTCTTCTACCAACATCTTGAACATAAATATTGAAAATGATATCACAACTTAACTATTTTCAAAAATGGCGAGGAACTCGAGGAGTTAAAAGTCATTGTTAGGATATACCTACTGATAAAGACATTTGCACTTAGAACAGTGAACGAAAATTAGTATAAATTACTCCGGAAGGATCACTCATTTCGTCAAAATTTAACCTGCGAAGAGGGGAAATTTATGAAGACAACAAAGGAGCACCTGTATTTGAACAAACAACTTATTAGTTTTTTTGACCAATGATTTTACAACTGAAAACCGGCTTTAACATTTTCTGTCAGTTGGCGTAATTTTTAGAGTTTAAATCTTGTAATTCGTCTTTTCTTCGTTTCGACGCAACCGTTGACAGCTACAGAAAATGGAAAGCATACCGAGTTGAGGCGTCTTGAAAAACAACTCACTCATGGACCTAATTCCAAACTCGCTTTGAATTGGACATAAAGGGTATGCACCTCGGTGTAATATTTTGCTACAAGATGTAAATGTTTTAAAATCTGAATTTAGGCAAGAATTAAGGTGCGACAGAAAAATGAAAGTTTCGAAAGACGTGACAACAAAGGACACTTCGTGTTGTTGTTTGAGATTAAATTCAAATCAACAGTAGGCAAGCAAATTTGCACTTCTTGTTTTACTTTTCATATTCTAAACATACTGTCAGTGGTTTCTTAGTAGTTATCACTTCAGTTTCAATTTCTTTTCAAGACTTGCTTTGTTTTGGGCTAATGCTTTTATACTGAAAGTTATTACATCGCCCATCGACAAACTCATCACTTTGAACTGTCGTAGGTAATCAAAGCAGCCGCAGAATTGCCAATTTGTGTTCTGCAAAAAGAATAGAGAGACAAGAACCTTCCGTATGGCCAAGGTTTGCATAGACAGGGGAAGTTTCAATTAATTCGTCGAAAAACAAGATATTCATAACTTAAAGGAAACTTTGCCGCAGTTGACCATGTGTTCAGCACATTTTCTTCGTCTCGTGCTGTTTCAATTGCTGATTTTTCAGGACTGAAATGAATAGCTTCACACATTGGTAATGGACAAGTAAAGTTGCCATGTTGTCCTTGCTTTGTTGTAAGTCTGTAAAATCCGAAAACTAGCTTGAATAAACGTCGATACTTACAATTAACAAATGGTAAACACCACAGCGTACACTATTGAGTTATGGGCACGCGGGAGGTTGCTAAGCACGAAAGAAGCGTAAGAGTCGCTCGAGGCGATAGCCGAGAGCGACTCTAGCTTCTTGAGTGCTTAGCAAACCTCCCAAGTGCATCCATAACTCAATAGTGTACGCTGTGGTGTTTACCATTTGTTTTATAACATAACATTGATACATTTTAGCTAAAGAGTTTAACAAATCTTACGCGACCAGAAAAAAACAAGCGCGCGCGGAAAAATAGTCTTTGCATTTGCTCACGTCAGCAGCGTACACCCATGGGCAAATGGGGGACGCTAAACTGACCAATCGGAGCGCGCGCTTTAGTTTGGTTATGTTATATTATTAAAAACTGGATTATTGGATAATGCAATTCAAGACTTTTTATTGGCTTAGCCATTATGGTATATCAGCCAATATACCATAATCCACAAATATGGTAAGCGTACGTGTCAGCTCAAAATTAAAAGGGAGCTAAAAATTTCAAAAAATTTAATAATTTAAATTAACGTTTTTAATAAAACAATTATTCCACTCCCGCTTGTTGGATATGAGATGATTATAGCTAACTCGGCGCTACGCGCCTCGTTGGTTATCTATCATCTCATATCCAACGCGCGCTCGTGGAATAATTGTTAAATATTCCGTAATGAAAAAAAGTGCCATGTCTTGTCTTCTGTCATTTTTACCTCCACATAACTCAATTGATTACATCTGCCAAACCTCCTCGGAAAAATGAATAAAAAAAAAGACAACTTTTCAAATCAAGTTTTGCAGTTTTACTTGTTTTACCATGCAGGTCCTTTCCTGTTTTCTTTTTCTTTCTATCATCTAATTAAAGTTTGCGAAGGCACACAGAAACAATACGTCACGTGACCAACATCAGTGCATTTTCTCCATACTGTTCTCTATACATTTCCTAAGGTGCTGCTGAAGAGAATTTGTTTAACTATCAAACCAGTCCCTCTAACAGGGTGCAGGGTTCGGCTGAGCTCGTACCCAGATCCTACCATGTAAGTGTAACTGAAATGCAAGAATAGCGGGGAAAGTCTGAGGACGAGCCTTGGCTTGGGCCTCTTCTTAGTGTACCATAAGCAGGTTTCACAGTAGCTCGCATCCCCACATTTCAAACAAGAAATATTTTAATTACTTTCCTAGTTAGAGAGTACCACTTGCTAGGACCTTACTTTTTGACGGAAATAATTACCTCCATTTGCATTTCGTACAAGCCGTCGAAACTTGTATGTGTGAAGGGGGGTGAGGAAAAAATGTGAACTCTTATTTCTAGTGTTGACGAGGAGCCGGTTCGAGCCGAGATGAAGGGGGAGGGGAAGGGGAAAAGGAGAGGGGGGAGGGGACGGGTGGCACAGCTTACAAGAGTTATGGAAAGGAATTCTTCTTTGTCAATAAAACAGATAATATAATTCAAATAAGAAATGAACAAACACACGCATTAAGTAAACCACAAAGGTTTCGATATAACAATTGGCGTGCAGCAGAAAGGGATTGGTCCTAAAATACAATTATGAAATCTCAAGATTATATCTGTAGTTTTTCAAAAAATAAATTCATATGAAGACGTGGCGGATATATTTTAAAAAAAAACAAACAAACAAATTACAAAAATGCTTACGGGTTGGGCTGTTAGTTTTAAAATAACCTTAACTCTTTCACGAACCAAACTGTTTACACCGCAAAACAAAGGGATTTATGTCAATATCTGCGCACCCACTACTCCCCTAACCCAATAAAAGTCAAGTGAGAACAAGTTGGGGCTAGTGTTGGGTTAGGGGAGGGGTGGGTGTGTAGTTGCTCAGAGACTGAGACTGACCCAATCAAGGTAATAATTATGTAACTGTCGTGTACGTTCATGCATTGTCACACAAAAAAGAACGGAATTTACTTGGTTTTTCTTTTCAAGATATCACACAGTTCGCAGCCTGTAATTCTTCCTGTGTTGGCTCGTCCAAAAAATTTGAAGAATTCTCTGCAGTTCCTCGAATTCTTGAAACGTTTTTGATTCCGTTGACGGAGACCGTCTCTCCTCTGTGTAGCGATGTTAGACTAAGTGTCTTGATGGGGCGAATTGAGCGGTGTGTTATCAGTCAAACCTGCCTTTTCATTGAGTTTCCTCTTCATTTCTTCCAATTCCATGCGCAAACTAGCGAGAAGTGGAAAAGAGAAAAGGAAATAGTTTGATAAAAGATGGTTTAAAAGGCGTGAATCCGTATCTCTCGTGGGAATCTGAATTCCCCGTGCGAAAATGAATCACCCATGGTGATCTGAATCATTTAAGGAATCGGCGTCTCCCGTGGGAATCGGACTTCCCCGTAGGACTCTGAAACCCTGGTGGGAGCCAAAGCTTTTGTGGGATGTGGGAGGGTAGAGGGCCACATCGAAAACCTTACGGTTCCAATATCCTCTAGGCTCCAGTAATACCTTTGCTTTTTAAAAGATTTCTTGTCAATTATAAATAATTTTTCTTATCATTCTATTGTAATAATTCTTTTTACGAGGAATAAAAGATTTGTTCTGGTTGGAATATGAAGCCCTATGGGAATCGGAATCAGATAAAACACACGTTCTGTGCGTGCTAAGATCGCTTCATTCGAAAGCCTTCCATTTGGTGATCGAAACGTCAGATTTGAAAAAATTATTTACGGTGGCTAATGTATGTTATCAAGTCAGTTGACAAAAACCAAATTACCTTGATGAAGGTAAAGAGTTTGGCAACATCGAAATTTCAGTCGAATTCAATGGGTTTACTTCTATGCTGTACAATGTGACGCCAGGAAACAGACAGATAAGGTAATGGTGTGACTAACCTCTGCATTTCACTGTTAAACAGATCCTCTTGTTCTTTGATTGTTCTCTCTCTGACTTCTTGTGTTGTAAACTGTAAAAGCACAAGCTACTTAGTCCCGGTAGAAAATCAGTACTGTGGAAGTTAGTTACTTCAGTTGTTGTTTTTCAGCCGGTGAAACTCATAGCAATTTTCAATTTTTAATTGAAATTGGATAGAAATGCAGAATACCTGCACTTCCCTCTAAGCTACAACACTCATATCAATCTCGGCCTGGTCACTCGTGTTTCCTTGATTTTACTTTGAGCTGTTATTTGCTCCTTGCAACATTCGCCTTTCTTCCCAATTTCCTTTGTGATCATTTTAGTTTTGGTTTAAAGATACTGGATCATCAACCTTCGCTAAAAACTCAAAATAAGAGTATCGCAGTTGGCAATTTGACCCTTCACGAACTGAGGCAAATGACTTAATCAGCTCCAAAGGCGGGAAAATCGCAGTGACCCAGTTTTAATGACTTGCGCTGTTACATTTGATTGGTAGAGATAACTAAAGATATTAACCAGTCCTTGAATGAACTGCAATAAAAGTGGAAACGTTTCCAAGTGAAATGAATTACCAACCTAGCGGCCCAGTATCAGATTCCGCTATTGCGAGTTCAAAGCGTTCGCATGTTACACTACAATCAGTACAGTTCGCCAAAAAGTCTTCCCAACACTCAAGCGAAAGATCGTTATTACATAAAAGAACAAGAGCTTACGGGGAAACGGCACTATTTTCTATGAATTACTTATGCATTTTACAAGAATTACTTATAGCATTCTTGATAATACCTCTTCGTTTCTATTCTTCTGACGGAAGAAACACCTGTAAAAAGATGAATCGTAATCGTCAATGCGACATTGGCGAAAATTCTTGCGCCGGTTGCGTGTAGCCAGTTTGAAGCGCGGGAAACTTTTTACCAGCATCAAGCACGGAAAAGCATAAACTCAAGGAAAGCGCGGGAAAAAGGTAAAGTAAGTGAAGAGTCAGGTGCACGAACACTTGCAACAGATGCAAAGCGCGGGAAAAGTCATCTCATGATGTTCATAAGCACAAGATACAAAATAAGTAACTAAGCAGACTCTTACTTTCCGCTGGGAGTCGTGTATATCAAACCGGGGCAATTCACAATCTTTATCTCCACCACAAAGCGATCCTCAACTTGTATCCTTGAACTGGGCCTAAGAGACAAGCAAAAGAGGAAACTGTGAGCAACGCCACCATTCGATGTTCGCGGGTTTAATCATACACCAGATTTTGCTACCCCTACTAGCAGTAGCCGAGACAAAAATATCCCCTCCTAAGTTAGATTCAACGCAATTTACTAATCCATGACTAACACTAGTTTTAAATTGCGAAGGTAAAAGTTACACACTTCGTTAATTACACTTTTCCTTCAATCTTACCTGTCACTGCCTCGCTGTCTCACCACGGGTACAAAGTCCACTTGGTAACTATGATGTTTGACAGACGGGTGGACGCGATCCATAATATCATCGACACCGAGACGTAACTGATCACGCTGCGAAACAATACAAACTGTTGAAAGCACTCATTTGGCTTAGCGCAAGCTTGAATTGTAACCACTGGGCGTACCAAACTCAGAAAGGGGGCTCGCAAACACGAAAGTATGAGGTTTTATAAACAAAGTATTAACTTACTTTGGAGGTTTCATCGCGTAAAAAGCCGTTTCAGGGCTCAATGTGAGAAATAATATTAACAAACCATTGGAGGGAAGAAAAAGATGTGTTTGAAGAGGTTAATTTTTCCTCGTGTACTTTGTGAGTCAAAATGATACTCTCAAGCATGCGTACCTGTTTTCTGTTAATTCTCAAGCCAGCTACAATCCCATCTTTCCGAATTCCAAGGTAAACTGTTCCACACCTGCCGCTATTTAAAAACGCACACAAGGATCTATATTGGAAAGAGCAAGAAAAAATTAATTAATTTGATGGCCTGCTCCCAGTTGGCTTGTTAGCTCAATTGGTAGAGCGCTGCACTAGTATCGCAGAGGTCAGTGGTTCGAATCCCGTAGAGGCCTGAAATTTTTTTCAGGTCTGATTTTCACTATTGCTCAAATAGTGCTTTACTGCGAAGAATCGTTCTCATATAAGTCTCATAACCGCAGTTCACACATATGTTTCATATGTTTGTTGTCGTTTAACTCAATGCCTAGGGAACAACCCTCTACTTCACCATGGCTTAAATATTTCCACTGCTGTTATTTGGTACTTCACATAACACTGCTACCACGCGATATCACGCAACACGATCGCATTGCACTCAAAGGCACTCAGTTAACTGTATTCCTTTTGTGACCACTCACCTTGCAACTGGCCTTATGGAGACATTGTTTATGTTGGTCTGAGGCCTGGCAATCAAAATAAGTAAAAAAAAAAATTAAAAAAACAAATTAAAACTCGTGTTTTACGGATATCAACGTTGCAGGAGGAAAAAGAGGCAAATTAACTTATTACCTGATATCATGTAAGTCATCTTCGCTAAACGGTACATGATAACCTTGAATATAATACTTTTCTTTATCAACATCTGTCTGCAAACGGTTTACAGTCATTGTTAGAGCACTATTAATGCAGGTTTAGGTGGAGAGAGGTTTTGGTGGGTTATGAACACATCAAAACGCTGCGGCCAGATGGTCTCGAACACGAACCACCCCACTTAAGAGTCCAGCGCGCTAACCGTGGGACCATAGCTTCTTCCACACTCTAGCATGCAGTATCAAACAACTGAGACTTGCCATGCAATTATGCGTATTAACAAAGGCCAGCGCGTCTCCAAAAATTACCGTCTATCTAGAGCTACGCTTTTTAGGCCTAGCTAAATTCATCTGTCTCTTAACTTAATCTGACAAGATTTTTCTCCATAAATCGCATAGCAAGGCTACCTACATTATCACCGGAGGATGTTACTTGCTGGCTAGTCACCAGTTTTTCTCCATCGGTGTCCCCATCGGTATCTTCATAGCTGGTACTGTTGTCATAATCTGAGAATCCTTCTGATTCTCCGGTTGAACTGCGTTTAAGACTGTCAGGAGACAGCGCCACTGGGGTAGGTTTAGGCTCAACCTCGCCGCGACGTAACCTGTAAAATGCAAGCGTTTTCATTTCTTACGTAAAATAGATTTATTGCCGAACAGTATTGCAAGTATTGCAGTATTGCAGTGAAGATTTCTTGCTCAAGAGCACACCTTTATTGAGCGTCAAAACACCAGAGCTAAACTTACCACAACAGCAAATCAGAACAAAGAAAATACCACGGGGAACCAATGAGAACACAAAGCAAAACAAGCAAACTGTTTGAAGCGCGGGAAAACGCGGGTGAACGCGTCGCAATTTGTTTCAGTCTTGAATCTGATTGGTCAAGAGGATTAGCACGAGTTTTCTGAACCAATCGCACAGCGAAGAAAAACAGAACCAAAGCAATCCTTGATTACATTCGAAACTCCATTGAAAATTGCTTTATGGTGAACTCAGTTTCTAGTTTCAGGAGCACAAGATTACCTGCCTGAGTGTCTACTTTCATATAACAAATGATCAAGTTTACTCAAAGTTACAGCTTTTCTAAAGCGCAACAGTAAGCTACCTTCGTCTTCTTCTTCGACATCTTCTATTACGTGGTCCTTCATCATCCGGTATAGCCAAGGAAAACTTTTTTCCCTGTCGACAAATTTAAAAGAAGTAATCCTCGGTGACGACAAAAACAAAAGTATTATTAAATAAGGAGAATAGAATTGCAACGCGCGCACAAAAAGTCGTTAATGACACAGGTCTTAATCACTCTTAACCAAAAATTTCAATGTCACACGAGTCGAGTGACCCACAAGGTGCCTCGGTCGTAGACAGGAAAAAACAGACCCATCCTCGGTGGGTGCCGGTCTATCCCATGTTACCCACCCCTCCCTCAACATTTTGTTGTGCTTTCATGAGAGCTCGTACCCATTTGATCTCCGAGATGGAAAGAGGCACTGTGAGAGTAACACAATGACCCGGCCAGTTCTCAAACCCAGACTTCTCTAGACCCTGAGTCCAACGCACTGACCGTTGGACCACCACTTCTCCCAGAACCTGGACTCTAATTACCTCGTCAACTATGCTGCTGAGATCAAAGGTTTGAAAAGTTTTTATAACCCCCAAATCACAGTCCTCAAGACTTGTGCTGTGGAAAAAGAAGAACGACTATTGTCAAGCTGGATATGTGTGCAGTTCACATTACTTCTGTCGGCTCATGGTTTACTGTTCTATGCTGGCAGCAATTTACAGCTATCCCTCATTTTCCTGTGAAACCCTTCCATCAGTCTGAGCATGTGCTTCCATATGATTATGCAATTTTCAAAGTACCTCTTAATCGAGTGTTGGATTGCTTTGATTTTGCTTTACCTTATTTAGTGATTGGCCTAAAACTCTCCCCATGCCCTAAACCAATCAAACGGTAAATGAAAACCAATTGTGACTTAACGGCCAGAATTGACTCTCTGTGCTGTGAGGGAAGGCTCATATTCTGGCTAATAACACACTGCAAGTTACTTACATATAATTTCCTACTAAGTTCCTGAGAGCATGAAGGCATCTGGTCTTCACTGCCTCACTCTCCGAAGCACAATAAATGTGACTCAGTACAATCAAGCCATTACTGTCCGCCAGGCGACAGCGGTTCACATAAGAAGCTCGAACCAGGTTTTGAATGCCTCCAACAGCTAGAAGAAGAATCTCTTCATCTTGTAGAAACCTCTGGCAAACATCTACAGAAAAAAAAAAACAAACAAACAAACAAACAAACAAAAAACTTGTTGTTGTTTATGCAGTGTGATTGTTCAAGTGAGGGAAGTCCTGGTAAGCACTGTTATTGTGTAACGTTATTGTCACGCAATCGCTTGTTGCCATGTGACTCTTGTTAGCCAATCACGTTAGTCTTACCTCGTGCTAGGATTCGCTTGCACTGTAAGTTCTTCGTTCTATTAAACATTAAGATTCCAACTACCTTGTGATAGTTTATTTCACTGGAATCTCAACAATTGTTGGAAGTGACCTCTAATCCAGTAACTCCAGAAGTCAAAAGCAGAAATCATCATCAGAGAGGGTAAGTCTACACTTGAGCCAAGTAGCACATCCAGCCAAAGCTAATACCAGTTTTCAAAGCATGAAAGAACTAGGAGTATTACAAAAACTACTCTCCCCTGGATGGGATGCCAGGGGAGAGTAGCTAACCCCCCCTCCCGCCCAGGCACTTCATCAGGTTTCCCTGACAATTTACCAGTACTCATTCCTACTCTTGGATGGAGAAAAGCACTGTTAGAGTATAGTGTCTTGTCCAAGAACACAACACAAGGTATGCCACTCAATGTGATGTCCTCTTTACCTCTGCGACCAATATTCTATGTGAAACATGGTCATCAAGCAGCCATGCAAGGAAACTAAATTTCTTATTGTATGGTGTTGAGTCTATAAATTACAATGTTGACAGGGTTTTTTTTTTTTAGCAAAGTACAAAGTTTTATAATCAATACTAATTGCTCTTCAAAGGCTATTGCTTGATTGTTTAAATAATAATTATAGTCTTAGCTTAGTAAGTTAACTTGTTGTTACCGTAGCTCCTGTGTGTTGTTTGTGTGTGAGCCTGAATAAATTGATTTCAAATCTGTAATATTGTAATCCCCTTTGTTAAGCCTAGCTACTCTTGTGGTAAACAGTGGTAAATATGTTTAAATAATGAAAAAGAACACAACACATTGATTTGGCCAGGTCTTAGACCAGGACCCTTTAGCCCTGACTGCTGACTGCTATCCCATGAGCCCCCATGTCATCAACAATCAGAGTAATTACCTGATTGTGACTTCCTAACAATCAAAACATTTAGTGAAACTGTAATTTACCAAGGAGAACTTGAATGCCTCCCAGAAATCCAATTCTGACCTGCACCTTATTGTTGATGGCAAGATTCAGGAGGGCTCCCACTGCTTGGATGCAAACATCTCTATTTGGAACAGTGCACAGCTGAAAATGAGCAGCAACACGGGTCTAATCACTTGTATGCCAACTAAAACCTTAACTGCGGTTAAACAAAGCTGAGAAACAAGACTAAATATCCCAGGTGTTGTTTGGGATTAGAGACCAGAGAATTCTCCTGATGCCAAGCAGAATTCTCTGGCCATAGCTTATCTTCAGACATGGAAAATAATCTCATGTTACTTTCCCAACTATTCCAGCCATTCCAAGGCCATTAATAATATTGTAAGTCCCATGTGTAACCAATATAGAATTTCTTCTTATAATATCAATACAATAATATTATCAAGCAGACAAGAGACAAGAATGAGGGAAAATATCAGTTAGGGGATTATTTGTTGATCCAGAACCAAAAACTCCAAACTAACATCATAGGAATTGTATAAAATTTCTGTTTACGAGCCAGTGGCCCATCAGGCCGGTGCTTAACTCCAGTTTCTGTAACATGAAGCGACTAGGAGTATTTCTACTCCCCTCCTGGATGGGATGCTAGTCCATCCCAGGGTTACCCCCCAGCATCAAATTTGCTGGTACCCATTTAAACACCTGGGTGAAGAGAGGTGTTTATCACTATAGAAGATGGCAATACTCAAGGAGACGAACGACAGTAGACGAAGCCATGCTTTTAATGACTCCTGAGGGATTCTAGGGAAGCCCCAAAAACTACTTCATATAACAAGAGGCACTGTGAGAGTAAAGTGTCTCGCCTAAGAACACAACACAATGTCCCGGCTGGGGCCCAAACCCGGACCACTCGATCCGGAGTCGAGTGCACCAACCATGAGGCCACCACGCCTCCACGATAGGAATTGTATGGCAGACAGTAAAGGGAATTTCTAATGAAATCTGGAGGTAAAAGGGTAAATGAAATGCATACATTTCAGGGGGAAAAAATATTTCAACATGGACTACACTAAAGCAATTACGGCTCATTGCTCCAAACAGCCTTGAAAGTAAAATAATGCATTTTGTTCTTTAAAACAATACCCACCTTGATGAGGTACTCGAGTCCTTCTTGAGCAGCAACATAAAGACGGTTTGAGTTATTATCTTCGGATAAATTTCTTAGGGTGCCTGAGAAATGTTAGGAGGAATATTCAATGCTTATAATGACAAGAATAATATATGCAGTCATATACAGAGATCTGATTTTCTTGTATTTACCAGCTGCATGTTCCAATACTTCTGCACTTTTGGGAGGTGGTTGAATTCCAGACAAGCAGCATAAGGTTGCCTAAAATCAGGAAATTGAATTGCACTTGTAATAAAAGAAGATAATTAGACACACATGAGATACTCCCTGAATGTATCTATCCAGCTTTGAGATTCCATGGAAAAATACTAATAATTCTGCAGTTAAATATCCATGATATCATTGAAGACAGCCCAAAGGTTGCAGTTGCAACAAACTAATTAAAAAGACGCCTATGAAGGTAGGAGGCTTGCCCTTGAGTGGAATGGCTTCTTCAACTGCTATAGATTATCCCAGGTTTTGTTGCATGAAGTGAGTACTGCAACCCCTCCCCCCCTCCCTGGACAGGATGGTGATCCATTGCAGGTTCATCCTCACCCTCCTCTCCCCCAACAATTTTCCAGGTTCATACTGGCAGTAAGAGGCAGAGTAAGATTTAAAAGTCTTGGATCATTCCATTCAGAGCTGAGTGTGGTAACAATCACGCTTCCATTTGACTTGTTATTACCCGAGGTTTCTTTTAATAAGTTAGTACCTGTGGAGGAATCCCCAATAGCTCCTCTGGTAAAATGTACAAACAGTTAGCTGAGACAGTTCTAGTGAAACCATTGTCAACAGCAAAGACCTGAACAGCGACACTGCAAATGGAGCTATCATCTGCATATAGGACTTGAGCTCTGTAAGAATCTTGGTGACCTGCCACAATTTCTGTTACACAGACATATGTTCCGGGTTCTGGGATGATGTCTAGAGGAGTTTGTTCCTAAATGACAAAAGGATGCAAGAATTCAGTCAGATTTTCTTTCATAACTGATTACAAGAACCTCTAGGCACTGTTCAGAATTACCTGTGATAGCAGCTTTCTATTTACTGCTTCCATCTTTTCAATCACTGGTTTGCCTCCAACGTGGGCCCAAAAGTGACATGCATCAATTACTTCTGTAACGTAAATGTCTGCCCATCTCCCATCTGCATCCTGAAACAGGACAAAGGTTGCACGATCTGTGTTCAGTTCAGGACTTTTGGACAAAGGTTTCTTGATTTGATCTGTGTTCAGTTTGGACTTTTATCATTAAAAAAAAATACACCACACCCCAGTTTTATCTCAAACAAAAAACATCCTATAGAAGACTATACATGTAGTGGATGTCTCACCTGTACAATCAGACTACAACATCAAAAAAGGAAAGATAAGTCGTGAGGGAAACTTCAGCATGATCACAGTCATCCAAACTTGTACCTTCAATCTGATATCTTTTCCTTCATCCTCTGAGCTGTCAGTTTCGTTGAGGGACATACTTGGCCACATTAAGCGGCTCTTTATCAACTCATCTGTGATTCTTATGTCTTGATAGTCCATTGAGGTATCATATAAATCAATGCTGTATATTCTGTCAACTTGTATCACACCACTCACAAGATCTGCGAATTAAACTTTTAATTAATAAACCTACGTACAACTCCCAAGATCTGATTGCTTATTCTCCCCTCTAGCCACAACCCATTTCCTCATAAAATAATTTGAGAATTTGGTGTTTGATCAAGATAACAACTTCTACCTGATAAATTTGACTATTCTCATTACCTGTTTACTGGAAAAATGTCTGGATGTTTAAGGGAGAAGTTCACAACAGTATGTTTCAACAACCTGGTTTGACTGAAAAAAAGGTTATTTGCTTACCTGATTTGATCAACTTTACAGCCTTTTCTCTGATATTGTCCTGCTTCAGTTCTTTCAATCGGCCTACTAGTTTCTTCCTGTTTGTTAACTCATGAAGCAGTTGCACTGCGTCAATAGAGGACTGATAAGGTGGCTGACAACAGTTACTATGGAAACCCTGAGGGTTGAATGTGTCGCACAGTCTTACAAGATATTTGATTGCACCAGCACTAACTACCTCTGTTTGACATGCATTACTCTGAAATGTGATGAGACGAAGGACTGCAACAGCTTGCTCATGAGCAAGAAATCTCCAGTGTGCATCTTCTTCTGTGTCTGTTAAAATATCAGTTAACCTTGATTAGAGAATCACGCTCATGAGACGAAATTTATATGAGGTCAAGCAAGTCCCTTACAAGACTGACTAGCTCCCAGACGTCATCCCAGTCTAAGCAGCATAACACCACTTGGGGTATTGCTATTACAGATGAAGATCTACCCCTCAAAGGGGGCCGTAGAACTTCCACACCAGCTTTGCATGACACTAAGCATTGACTTTTCAAACCTCCACCCACCCCTCCCTACTTGACTTGGAATTCTCAATGACCTTCTAGTAGTTAGTCAGACAAAGATGCAAAAGAATTGGAGCAATTAACTTAAATATCCCAGCACCTGTATCTTCAGATGATAGTTCAGGATTGCAGAGCTCCACTAGTGGAGGAATTCCTCCTCGTCCAACAATCTTAGCCTTCACTTTTGAGTTTCCATAAGCAAGTACTCTGAGAGCAGCTGCACAATATGCACCAAGGCTCCAAGGAATGGTTTTTGTGTTACATAAACCTACAATACAGGACATGATTGTTAATTCTCTCCTCTACCTGTTATGTTTTTCCTTGTAAATAAGCTATGAGGATTTGGCATTCTATCAAGATAACAACTGCTACCTGATAAGTTTGAGTATTCTCATTACCTGTTTTCTGGATAATGAATAGATATTATTATAGAAAGAAGTTACATGTCAATCACTTCTTGTGACTGTGATTATGAACAGAATTTCATGTTTTGTGATGAAGTGTGATAGAGCTCTTAAGTCTCATGCAAACAAATTCAAACTTATGCTTTCACTCTGAAACTAATTTTTCTTACACATTTTAAGGTTTCTGATTTTAACAGTTGTTTTGGGGATAAGCTGTTGCTTTAATCAAGAACCTATAAAATTAATTATTGCTTTGAACACTTTTCAACAGAGGAAATTCTTCCTCACAATAAAGGAAAGCAGGCCTTAGCTACTTCATTTGTTCACAATTTTCCTGGGTGCATGCCCCCCCCCCCCATACCCTCCCTGGAGGGTGCTACTTGGAGAATCACAATCAATAGCTATGCAGTCCAAAATCTTACTCTTTGCCAGCAAATCAACTTAAGCTCTGGATAACTAGCAGAATAAAAGCAAGTAGTTATTCAGTCAGCTGGTAAATAAAACTTCAGACCTTCGAGATAACCTTTGACTTTAATGGGACATAACCCCAGCCACATAATACTAGCTGATTTTAATATTTGCAAGGAGATATATTTATACACTTAAAACCTTTGTATCCCATTCATTTTCGTGTATAATCTTTGGTAACCGAACAATAAAAAGCGCGGCAAGTTCGTTAAGTCACTGTAAACACGGTTTTCACAAAGTGCTGTGCTTCTAAAAGTTTTCTTTTGCAGATCAAGGATGAAGTTGTCTGAACACGCGTACGCAGAACGAAAACAACAGAACTCAAGGTGCGCGTTCAAAAGCTGGTGGCCACAAAACTATTAATAACACTAATTAAGAGATCCTTCTCACCAATAATAAGCTCTATAGATCCTTCATCTACAAATTCTTTCTTTTTCTCGGGAAAGTTCAAAGACTCTGCGATTATAGTTTTCAAAGCTTCGATCGTGTCGCTGTAGTTTCGCTTGGAAGGCATCATGGTAGAATATCTCAAATGTTTAGTTAACTCTCCGTGTAACCAGCAAGAGATGTGATATGATTAAAACAAATTCAGATTAAACAGATTCAAATAATCGTACAATTTCGCGACTCCAATTTAGTTGAAAATTTGCGCGCAAGTTCGCGCGAAGCCATGTGCAGACGCGTGTCCCACAATACTTTGCGCGTGTCGTATTAAGGTTCTTTCTCTCTTACTCGTCACTAAAGTTGTAGAGTTCTCGCTTCGAGCTAAGGCCTTGAATCTGCTCTCATCGCTACATCAAGGCAACCTACATCCGTATTTTTTGACAAAACAGCAACGTAAGAAATTAAACGACACGATGGCATCAACATCAGAACTTGCTTGCGTGTACAGTGCTCTCATTCTCCACGATGATGGAATTGCTATCACGGTACGCAATAATCAAAATGGCGGTATTCTTAGGGGATAATATAGTGTTAATTTTAGTGGCTGTGATGAACTTACACCTCTGACATATGATCATAAAAGGGTGATTTCATTTTTTATATTCTGAGCCGCTAGTATGTGAGTATAAAGTAGAAAATTGGTTTTGAATCCTGACGTACAAAGTGGTAGTTTGAGAAATGTTTCCGAGATTCCACGTGTATGCTTGTTTTTGATCAATTTATTTATCAATTTAAACCAAGGCTATAAGGTAACATCAATTTAAGGATATTGTTACAAGGTTGTTCTTGGTTTTATGTTCCAAGCGTATGCAATTTATGTGTAATTTCTTATTCTACAAAACTTCTCTAATATGAGTGACTAAGACAGTATTTCTTCTTACAATATCAAAGCAGAGTCAAGCAGAAAAGTGATAAGAATAAAGAAAAATATCAATTTGGGGGTTATTAGGAGAATAATTAATGAGATAATTGGAGGGAAGGGTTAAATTAGAGGAGAACATGAACTTGTGGGTGGAAAATGCTATGAAAATGCTGCCAAATTTTCTGACTGCTGAGTCTAAATCTGCACTAAAAGTGGCGTAAGAAAGTTTAATTTGGAGCCCTAATTGCAATTAAATCAGAAATTTGTGGCCACACTATTTTCAGAATTAAAGGTTGAGCCATCTAGACATTTACAGTATATCCTTATTGTTACCCTACAGGCAGAAAAGATTGAGAAACTTGTCAAGGCTGCCAAAGTTGATGTTGAACCCTTCTGGCCAGGACTGTTTGCCAAAGCCTTGGAGGGACACAGCCTAGAAAGCCTCATTCAGAGTGCTGGTGCACCTGGTGCTGGAGGGGCGGCAGCTCCTGCCGCTGGAGGTGGTGGTGCTCCTGCTGCCGGTGGCGGAGACGAAGCTAAGGAAGAAGAGAAGAAAGAAGAAAAGAAAGAGGAGTCTGAGGAGTCGGATGATGACATGGGATTTGGTAAGTTAAAATTGTCGTCACATTCAAGGAGATTGGTCTTTCGAAGAACCCAGTAAGAATAGTAATAACATGACAGCCAATTATTTGTCAGAAAAATCCCAAAGGGTTATAGCAGATTATTTGGATATATCAACAAAGTTGAAATGGTAAATTAGCCACTGTAATAATTACAAAAGCTGACGTTTCGAGCGTTAGCCCTTCGTCGGAGCGAATGACGAAGGGCTAACGCTCGAAACGTCAGCTTTTGTAATCATTACGGTGGCTAATTTACCATTTCAACTTTGTTGATATATCCAAATTATTTCCTTACTCCCACCGACGCAGCCCCAAACGGTTTCTTTCGAAACTATCAGCCGTTATAGCAGATTATTGAGTTCCATGATATCACTTTCTATGTCTTGTACAATCATGGAATCTGATTGTGGGTCATAAAACGTCATGCAAAACGACTGGAAGTCATATTTTATTTATTTAATTTGAAGTAAAATTACCTGTAATGTGTGATCTTAATATCCCTTTGGGAGGTATAATTTTCTTTTTTCAAGTACTGTTAAGGAGGATCATTTTATTATGTAGTTTCAGGAGTAATTTTACCCCTTGGTTTTTTAATCCTAATTTTTTTGTGTGGATAACAGCAACTAACCTGGTCTTCTTACTCTTACAGGATTGTTTGACTGAGCAGATACTGTTACTGCAGCAAGAGTTATGTTTAAATAAAAAATATCCAACAGATATAAATTGTGGTGTGGTTACTGAGTTTGTGTAATGGTATCATTGTTTATTATGAACTTAAGATCTAAGATTTACCTATTTGTGTTTTAGTACAGTTGTGTTTACCCAAAGAGGTATTACTCTTCTTCCGATCTCTTGTATCTACTGGTACTAAATGTGAGTGTCTGCATTTGGTATTAAAACATGGAATGTTTAATGTTATTGCATTCTACCAATCCTAACGCCAGGCAGATCTGGAATAACTTGTCCTAACTCTAGTCCAATAACTTATAACAATACTTCCCTTTCTACAGATTTGAAATGCAAATGTTAAAAAAATTCTAGTTATTTTACACGACCTACTTCAATTCTAGTTTTTCAACCTTAACAGCTAAAATTCCCCAATAATTTACTGTCAGTAAGCTTCCAACCAAAACTCTCCTTCAAGCAATTGTTAACCTTTGAATGTCATCAACAACTCTTCCCATTTGTGTTTCTAGTGTTTCATACTCATTTATCAGAGAGTTTAGTGAATCTAAACTAATATCAAATTGAGAAACTTCCATTCTATCGACATGAGTGTAGTGATGAACATGAGCCTTGCGCTTGTAGAGCTTCATAAAGCGATCCTTAAGGTCTTGAAAAGTGTGCCTGATGCATGTATTGTTCGCTAGGGCTAAGAGTGAGTATGGATGACCTACTGGGGGAACAGAGGACAGTCCAGTCTTCCATCCTTCTTGATTCCAATGAATAAACTTCAAAGAGGGTTTGAGTCTTTCAATATTTCTCCTAATGTCTGAAATTTCAACATTTCCTCTGAGCATCAAAGCACATGCCAAGTACAAGCTGTTTTTAGGATCAGCTTTAATGAGCTGATGATCTTTTGAGAAAGCGTCCGTGAACATTTGATCAAGTCGTCGCGGTGGAAGGTTCACATCTGTGAGGCTGTAAAGTGGTGTCTGGCTGGAGACTAGATAGTGGATCTTGGGAAATGGCACTAAATTCATAGTGATTTCATTTAAATCGACATTTAGGGAGCCTTCAAATCTTGCAGAGCTTGTCATGTTCAGTATAAGATTTGCAGCAATGTTGTTCATGTTGTCAAACGGCTTCTCAGGTCCTTTGTCGACACCCCCTTCACCTGACGTGACAGCACTACTGGCTTTTACACGCGAGTGGCTGCTTGAAGAGAACACCTTCTTACCAGTCTTGGATGGTGGTAGAGCACTTGTAACTTTATTACAGATGTCCACTAAAGCCTTATCAAAGAAAAAAAAAAACACACAACAAATTAATCACCTAATGTTTTCTCTTTCACTGTAGAGCATGTGCTAAGATGAAAGAAAGTGAGAAAAACATAGTCGCTAAACAACTTGGAAAATTTCTTCGTTCAGTGCTTGCAAAAAACCAAATTCTAACTTTCTTCACAGTAATTACTTCTTTACACAGTAACTTTACTTATCCTGGACAAAATGTAAAATTTCTCAGTGACAATTACAGTGGTGACCAAAGCTATTCAGAAATAAAAACATTTAATAAGAAAATGTACAAGAATAGTTCATTATCATCCCCACCTGGTTTTCTATTGGAAGAACACAGTCTGCAAACTCAGTCAGCTGATGCATGGCAAGGACACTGAAAACATCATCAGTTGAACAGGTACTTAAGAATTATCCAACCAACAGGGAAAGAGAAAACTATGAAATGATCAGCTAGTGATTCTTTAGTAATTCTCTTTATTGTCTGCCATACAATTCTTAAAATTTTATTTACGATAAGTTGGTAATTAATAAACTGTTCTTTTTCTTTATTCTCATCATTTGTCCACTTCATATTGTAGTGTTATTGTAAGAAGAAATTCTGTCTTGGTCACTGATGGGAGTCAAACAGCTAATAAAACCCTGATTATTTACCGTCTAAATAACCATGACTTTATTATTCAAGATAGAAGCAAAATCTGAGAAAAGCTGTGACTGACTAGTAAATAATATTGCATCCACTGAAGCCTTACAAGGTTTCCTGTACATACCTGTTATATGGGGATGTGATAACATCATCATCGGCCGATGGGAACACAGCTGTAGTGAAGCGATACACATCTGGGTATTCATCTGCGAGGAGATTTAGTACCGATGTACCCAAACCAGAACCAGTACCTAGACATCAGGATAGACAGGAGACATGATTTCTCCTTAAATTTATCCATAAATTTGCTGGCACATAGGTGGTGAGAGGAAAGAAAATTGTTTGATTCACACAAGGAATCAGAAACTTAATTATAGGAAATGTATACCAGACAGACACGTGCACCTCTGCCAATGTAATAAGCCATAAAAATCTTGAACAAAAGCTCATCTTTCAAACCGGCAGTCTAAATCCCACAGGGATCAACGAACGCTTTTCATTCCACTAATTTATTCTTGTTCTTCTCGTTGCCATGTTCCCACCACTAATGTAGCTCCATTCTCTGCCTTTAAAAGCACACACAACCCACAATTCCTCTATTTGCTCCGACGATGGGCTAACGCTCGAAACGTCAGCTTTTGTAATCATTACGGTGGTCAATTTACAACTTCAACTTTGTTGATATATCCAGACAGATAGGAGAATTGATATTCAGATCTAGGGAGAGAGAGAACAAAAAAGGCTACCTCCACCCATGGAATGGATGAGAAAAAAACACTGTAGGCAGTCACAGAGTTCGGCTGCATGTCTGATCACTTCGCTGATCTGTTCTCTATATTGTTGTCCATACATCATGAACCCTGTAGCCCTGAGTTAAAAAAAGTGAAAAAAAGTTTCATTGTTCTTTATGTCTGACCATCTTTTGTCAGGCATTTCTTGTTTCACACTCTATTGTTTCTCAACCCTTAAACTCTCAGAGTTGATTGACATGTAACTTCTCCCTATAATATCCATACATTACCCAGAAAACTGGTAAAGAGAATACTCAAACTTATCAGGTACAAGTTATTATCTTGATCTAACACCAAATCCTTGGGACTAATTTACAAGGAAATGTGCTGCAGCTGGTGGGGGGGGGGGGGGGGAGGGTGGGGAGAATTAACAATCAGATCTTGGGAATTATAGAGTTGTAACTAAGAATGTTCCACCCACCAGTTATTTCCTGATCCAGATACATCAGTTATTGACTGCTGACAATCAAATACTTCACGTAATGGACCTTTGAGGATCTCATTCACAACTCCTTCCTCCATATCAATAACAACTGCCTGATAAATGGAGAAAAAAACATGGAAGTCACTTAGCCAAGTGCTTCAAGAAGCCTTCAAAGATAGATTCTGGGAAGCATGTTGATAAAATGAAAATACAGTTTTCTATGTTCACCATGATTATCCAAAGACAATAAACCTTGGAGGTCTCTAAAGATTACAGTTATGACACAAAGGCTTGGTGAAGTCAAGCACCAATCAAACCCTTTCACTTCCAAGATCTTCCTAGTAATTCTCCTTAATGTCACCTATATAATTCTTGTGACATTGGTTCAGAGAATTTGGTATTGGATCATAAAAAAATTTGTAACTGACAAGGATAACCTTTAACATAATATACCATAAAAAACCTATCAGGCGATGTAATCTGGCTTATTATAATCTACATACCCTGGCCTTTAATGACTTTATCTTCTGCTTTGCATTTCCCAAAGGAATATCCACTGGATTTTTGTATCTAAATAATAAAAAAAAAGAAAAAAATTTTTTGCTGGAACTATTTAATTTCAAGAAAATAACTATGTAAATCTTTGATGTGAAACACACAAAAAAATCACATTTTGCACAGCATACCTTGTATCAACATTTCGGAAGAAACTGTTAAGGGACTCGTCAAATAATCCATTCTGGAACAGTAACAGAATAGCCAGTACTTAACTGACAATTAACATGTAACTGTTCATATTGTTTTGACTTCTTTAAAATTAGCAAGCAATGTACCTTATTTGTGCTGGCATGTTCTCTCAAAGCCAAATCCCAGAATCGGCAACCAATCTAATTAGATCGAGACAGGGAAACATGGATAATAACATACATATTCATAGAATTTCACTCATTAAAAGTATTGATATTCATAGAACATATAAGGACAAAAAAAAAAGCAAACGAACAAACAAACAATAAAAACTAACAAACCAAACAAATAATAACAGTTTTCAAGCTTATCACCGCTTAAATGACACATAAATACAGGGTATACTTTTCCCTACCCATAAAATAGCATCGTAGCTAATCAAGGCGGGAGGTAAAAATACAATTTTTTTAAAATATTACAATTACGTAGTTGAAGCTTTATGAGGGCACATAACCCTACACCAAACAGTAAAACAAATTTGAAATAAGTAAATTTTTAGAAATAGCAGACTTCGACTTACAAAAGGAGAAAAATACAAAAAATGGCACATGAAAAGTTTACCGACACTGATCTTATCGTCACTAAATTAAAAAATTCTCCAGATCATAGGATCATACCAGATCAAGAAGTCCCTCATACGGTTCTCATAAGTATGTACAGTAAACAAAAACAAAATTCACTCACTTGATTTCCACATTGTCCCACTGCAAAAAAAAAAAACCAAAATGATTAAAATCAAAATCAAAAATTAAAAAAGGACAAAATTTTTGAAGTATTGGCAAGTTATTACCTTGAACCACGATCGATTGAGTCATTTTAAAACGTTCAAATTTGTTGTCACCAATGTAAAATTGCGCTTCTGTAAGGCGCCATTTTGAAGTTTCGCGCAAAAATGTGAACATGCGCATTCACATAAATACGGGTACTTGACAGTGGAATCATGGGAAGACGGCCCTCTTTCACCATCGTGTCTGCTTTGAACGTGTTTCTGAGTGGAAAGACGAAAATTATTAAGGTATATTTTCTAAACTAAGGCGTCTATAATCTCTTTTACGCGACAAAAAGTTTCTTCAATAATGATTTCATACACTGAAATGTTTTTTAATTGATTATAGGTGGTCAAACAGCAAAATGGTGTCCTCTAAAAAACAGGTCTGTTAGAATTTTTATACACGTGCATTTATCGGTAAAACTTGTAATGATCAATCTCAAAGTTTGCATGATTTTGTTGGCTTATTTTTAGTGTTGTTATTTGGCGTGTGTACAGGGAAAACTTGCATCTTAGCCTGATGAGTAATTGTTGCATAGTTGTACACCGTAATTTACCGTCATCACGTCTATGCAGAGAATTCGAAATAACATGATACTGGTTTACACTGCACAAATGTTTGGTCACAATCATTCCGTGTGTTCAGATAAATCGTTTAATCCCAATATCTGATTGTTAATTCTCCCCTCTAACAGCTAGACTTTCCATGTAAATGAGTGACAAGAATTTGGTGTTGATCAATATAACTACGTCTACCTGATAAGTTTGAGTATTCTCGTTATCTGTTTGCTGGATAATGTATGGATATTTTAGGGAGAAGTTACATGTTGATCACCTCTGGGAGTTAAAGGGTTAAAGGACTGATCTGTATTATGTCGTCGAAATCATATTTATAAAATCCTCACAATTGGTAAAAGTGACATAAACAGTGCTGAAGCAAGTTTAGGGTTATATAAGTTCCTTCAGTATGTTGTAACCACAGTTTTGTATGAACCAAGGCAAGGACTTTAGTGTAGTCCCGGAAACAAAACCCTAGTCCCAAACGTAATACACTGTTTTGTGAAAGTTTTTTCGACATTAACACTTTAACTCCCATGAGTGACCAAGACAGAATTTCTCCTTACAATATCAAGCAGACAAGTGATGAGGTTAAAGGAAAATATTATCAGATGGATTATTAATTGATCCAATAAAAAATTCGTAAAACCAGCATCATTGGTATAGGCCATTTCCGACTTATGTTTGGCCTCTTTTTCAAAATGAAGCCTGGTGCTCAACTATCTGTATGAAAAGAAGTTTAATTTGTATGTGAGTGAAAAATTATTACGATACGAAAGGATGAGGACCAGGACTTGGTTTGAAAAATAGGCTAAAGGCAATGCGGAAATGGGCTGTTGTATGGCAGATAGTAAGGAGAATTACTAACATAATAAGGGGAAAAATGAGCTAAAGAACTGTGCAAAATGAGTTTTAGGGGTGTACCCTAATCTTGCTCAAGAAAGTTACATGCAACAAGCCAGTGGGCAGGTTATGGGTAAACCTGTGATGGACTAACATCCCATCCGGGGGGGAGTAGAAATTCCCCTAGTTGCTTCATGCTATGGAAACCAGAAGTAAGTGCAGGCCACTTGGCTCCTAACCTGACTTTTATGTCACTTAATTCCTGTGTTTCTTAATTGCTGACCAAAGTATGCTGAGAGAAAAAAGTTAATCTCAAAAATGTGTCCTCCTCTAGAAAAAGGCAATGGAGAGTATCAACTCTCGTCTGGCACTTGTGATGAAAAGTGGGAAGTTCTTTTTAGGATACAAGTCTACTCTTAAAACACTCCGACAGGGCAAGGCTAAACTTGTTATCATCTCAAATAACACACCTCAGCTCAGGTAAGGTATTAAAGAACAAATTTCACATAAACTGTGCATACCCTATTATTATTTTGCATATTTTCTGTACTGTTCTCTACATGTATCCTATGCTACTGGCAAAGTTAATTTTATCACATTCAAGAGCTTCTATAGTTTTCTACTATATCCTTTTATACTGTATGGAGAAATTAGATGCTAGTTATTTTTGAGGGGTTAAAAGGTTAAATAAATTGTAATGACTAGGGCTGGACACTAACGGTAGCCAACTAGCCACAGACTAGTAGGAATTCAGTTTTGGCTGGTGGTTTTTGATTTTCACCAGCCAATCTGGCTAGTGAACAGACTGAAATTGTCATAACATCTAAGATGTCACAAGCCCCTTGGCTAGTAAGTTAAAGAGTTAGTGTCAAGCCCTAATGACAATGGAGCCCCTTTTTCTCAAACTTCTGCTTTTCAAGGAGCCTTTCACACTAGGCTGAATAAATATAAAAAACAGCATTCTCGCCTCTTGACACAAGTTTTCCATCCCTGCCTGTATAGCAGATAATCAGATAATAAATAAAATTGAAACCCTGTGATATTTTGTATTCATTTACAGGAAAAGTGAGATTGAATACTATGCCATGTTGGCCAAGACTGGAGTCCATCACTACACGGGTAATAACATCGAACTTGGTACTGCCTGCGGCAAGTATTTCCGTGTTTCAGTGCTCAGCATCACAGATCCTGGTGACTCAGACATCATTCGTTCCATGCCAGCAGAACAACAGGCAGCACAGCAACAACAGTCATAAATAAATGTTGTAGAGAATGTGAATTAAAATGTTTCTGAAAAGATTCTTTGTTTTGTGTTATTAGTAACCGTTGTTTATGTCAAACACAACGAATATCTGAAGTGTGGTTATAGAAATGTATTTGTACACGATCCTCGCAGTAAAGAGCACTATTTAAGCAATAGTGAAAATCAGACCTGAAAAAAAGTCAGGCCTGTATGGGATTCGAACCACTGACCTCTGCGATACTAGTGCCAGCGCTCTATCAATTGAGCTAACAAGCTGACTGGGAGCAGGTCATTGTGGTTCGAATTCCATACAGGCCTGATTTTCACTATTGCTTAAATAGTGCTCTTTACTGCGAGGATTGAGCAGAAATATGTTTCTTTAACCGCAGTTCAGATATATGAATTTCATTTATTGGTTGTGTTTGATTTATCATCTTACAGGTTTATGTTGAATTAATTTGATGACCTGCTCCCAGTCGGCTTGTTAGCTCAATTGGTAGAGCGCTGCACTAGTATCGTAGAGGTCAGGGGTTTGAATCCCGTACAGGCCTGAATTTTTCCAGGTCTGATTTTCACTATTGCTTAAATAGTGCTCTTTACTGCTAGGATCATGCACAAATATGTTATTTAAGTACTCATTTTAATGTTGGGGACACAAGGTTACTATATCAAATGTTTTGTAATGTACTAAAGTTCTGAGAGAAGAAGGACAGATTTTTCCTGAAGCATACTGGCTGGTAAAACATATTCAAATTGATTTTCTGTGTTCAAACTCCATAGTAGCTGCTCTAATATAGACTATAACAGAATTCTTGAACTTGATTGGTTATCACCAGCCTTGTTTTTGCACTGATAAGACAGTTTAGGCCTCATTTCTGTGTATTTGGAGGAAGTTTAGTAAAGTAATAAGTAAAGTAAAGTTTATTGAATGTGTTTCCTCGGAGTGGCTCTTAGACTTGCTCACAGGTCGTACGAGTCCTACCACACCAGAACAGAAAACCAAGCGAACGACTTTGAGAAAGTCTAAGTGGCTCTTCATCTGTCACTAACTAAATACATTATAGGATCAACTAACACCTATTTAACATTTACAATCGGTAATTTAAAATGGCTAAACATTCCAGTCTGTATACACTTAAAACTTAAACTAATTTAAAATTACTAAAGGCATGCCTTTGCCCGGTTTTTTAATTTATCATGTGTGCACCCAGTTGTCTTACATTTTTCTAAGTCAATTATTGTCATTTGTGAAAAATTATTACCAAAGGTTAGTTTGTCTCTCAAATTTTTTCAGTTTTGATTAATTTGTAACAGGACCCCATGTTGTCCAATTCTGTCTGAGGTCATACTGGTAACTAACAAATCAGATTTCTGCTTTGCTGTGTTACGGTTTTGTTTATCACTTCTATCATTACAGTCTGAATTGAACTCCACTCGGACCTATTGCCAATGCAAATTGGACTTGACTTAGTCCTGTTGCCATTACCAATCGGAGATTTCTATCTCCTTGTTCCCATGAAAAGGATTATAACTCGGGTCATTGAATTGCTCTATGGAGGTGTTTATATTTGAAAGGTTCATGTAATGTGAGTTTCTGAAGTTTCAGCTGCTTACCTTGCCTTTATACAAATAAGGTGCCACCCATGTGAATGAGATTGGTTAGGTAAAAGCTGACATTTCAGGCTAGCCATATGATTAAATATCGTGCGTGACAGTGTATATTACAACATATGTGAGTTTGGAGAGTTAGGAATTGGTTTCTTTTACAAATTTTTGTCTGAGGCTGTCAAATGATAAGCAATATAGACTTCACTGTTTTCATTCTTGCTTTGGGGAAAGGGTGTTTTTGTTTGCCTTTTCAGGAATCTAATCAGAATTATGCAAACTGTCTGTTGCTCAAACAGTGTGAAGTTGGGTTCAATAACATCCTTAAATGTAGAGAAAATGTTTTGACCAAAGAAATACGCATTTCATGGTTGAGAGGTAATGTTAGCAAATTTCTTTTGTTCTGAAACTAGTTTTTTGTCTGCCATAGGGATCTTTGCCATAATAAGATTCGAAAATATTCTCCATGAAGTTATGAATTGGTATAATTGGCTTAACGGAAATTATCATCACTCAACTTCGTGCAAGAATGCGGGGGCTTAACGAACCGATACCGAACACCATCCGATCATGACGTCATATGCCGACAGTAACTGTTGTAAGTCACGTGGCTAACTGCCCTTTTATGGCTTACATGCGAAACGGAAGTCGTCATTGGCGGGCCCGCCAGGAAGAGGATAAATGATCGTCGGCAGAAGCCGATCGTGTATTCGTGCGGAAACAACTTTGTTGTTGAGGGTTTCAAATCCAATATTTTCTAGCGGTACATAGTAAGAAGGCCAAACCTTATTTGAAGTGCATGTATCACGAGTCCAAGTGCCTTAGATGTCAATTGAAGTGGTGAAAGATTACGTGGGTAGCTCGGAGGGCGAGTAACAGCTGGTATGATATAGCAACAGCAAAGCTGCTAAACACCTTCAATGCTAAAAATGACCTACATTCTTAGCGTTGTTTTGTCAGATTAGAGTATATTAAATTGGTTGGCAAAACAGTATCATGGCAGAACGGGACATGAAGATGAAGAGGCGAGTCATCAAAGAAGGAATCCTTCATAAGAAGACTAGCTTGCTAAAGCAATGGCGCCCTCGGTTTGTAGTTTTGAACCGACAGATGTTGTGCACATTCAAGAAGGAAGATGACCAGAAAAGAGGACGAACTGCGGAAGCGAGGATCTTCCTGATGGACATTGAATCCATAGAGAAGTTCGAGAGTAAAAAGAAAAAGCACTGTTTTAATTTGATCGTAGAAGGGAAGCCTTTCTTCAGCTTCAGTTGTAGTTCTGAGCTCGACAGAGAAATGTGGATGCGATCAGTACAGACAGCAAAGGAGAACGAGCTCAACGAAGAGGAAAACGACCCAGTGAGACGAAAAAGCACCAAACTAACTGGAGGACTCAAAAGGATAACTATTCAGAGAGAGAAAGGGCAAGGGCTGGGTTGCACAATTAAAAATGTCGGTGGAGTTATTCTCGTCAACCGAATTCTCGAGGATGGGCCTGTTTCGACATCTGGTATCCTTAGGCCGGGTATGTAAAGCTTCAATTTCTTAATTAAAAGTTTGATCAGTGATGTTTTATTAGTTACCAGAAATTTAGAGTATAATCTTCTCTAGGAGGATATAATTTCATGTTCCTTTTTACGCCGTCTACTGTTTATTCGGATAGCATCTGATCTCTCGAGAATTGGCGGCAGATAAACACCCAGACAGCGCTAATTTTCTGTTGAATGCAGGGCCTAATTTCTTAGATAAATTTATCCTGGCAACATAAATTGTCCTTGTGGTTAAAATATTCGAAGACATCCCTGTTAATATCCACAAATTTTCCGAAATAAACAAAATTAAACGCTAAGATATTTTCTTGAACAGAATTAAATTTATTCAATGTATTAGGACCACATCACTCTGTGGGAGTACAGGTGTTTTGTTTATTTGGAGCAGAATTTTGTTAAATTGTTTAAATTTTTGTTTTGTCACCACTCTCAGTTTTCAAAGTGGTTCACAACAGTTCACCAAAAAGCGTAGTTTTCTCTCAATTCCAGTTCACTACGGCCTGTATCTCACAAAATTTTAGAATTAGACGAATTTAGGTGTTGTTCTTTTTGTCTAATTAGTAAATCTTTCAATATCTTATTCAGAAGCGACATAAAGCGACAGTACATCTGTTTATGACCTACTAATTTCCGTATGCAAATTGGCGTAATGCACGAAACTCACGCGAGCTGTTTGCATCATTTCAGATATCTATTGTTTTGTCGCAAGAAAAATTATCGTCTAAATTTTCAGTGGCCACTGTAACTAGAGGAAGATATTGATAGGGGATTTTGTGAAGAAAAAAAAGTAGTACGATTTTAAGAAATATCAATCTCTCAAAGGAAGTTTTTTTTTTTTCTTTCATGTTTTACTTTCTAAGGGAAAGAAACTGCATCTTATGAAACTTATTAATTTTTTTACGTCAGAACATCTGCATGGGTCCAATAACTTTTTATGAACACAAATTCGTTTTTCAAGATATGATATTGCATTTGTTTGTTCAACATGACATTCAAACTCCCGTGCCGCCTATGTTGCCAAAAGTCGTTTTAATGGCTCTTTCGATTTTCAGGTTAAGTTTGAAACAATTCGGGAGGAAAGTGAAATGCTTGACTCAACAAGGAACAAAGGCGTGTTTTTTTTTTTTAGTAGCAATCATCAGATAAAATTTCCAGAACTTTCAGTATCTTGAGTTGTTTGCTGTACTTCAAAATATTAGTCAAATTGTGTTTGTTTTGTGAATTGTATTCTGTCATATTAGAACGTTTTGTTCCAAACAGTTGGGCATGTAGCAATTAAAAAACCATCAATTTGTTAGAGCTGAATACATAACAGTTTTTTTTACCTGTCAAATCTAGCAGATACCTTATTTGTCTCTTGCTCTCCCATATTGTTTCTTGACAAATTTCTTGAATAAAAATAAATTTAGATATAGTTTGTTTTTTCAAGGAGGAAAATATCTCCATTAAAACCATTTATGGTTCTCCAACTCAAGAATGGCTGTATTTGGTAACTTTTTGTTTCATCAGTTTTGACATAGCATTCAAGTAAATTAACAGGAGAAATTATGTGATAAAAAATGAAACATCTTCACATTTCATATTTCAGAGGTTGACAGCTGTGAGCCAGTTTAGCCCTTCAACCCCCAAAAAGTGATTAACACATAACTTCTTCCATAATATTCATATGTTATCTAGCAGGTAATGAGAATACTCAAACTAATCAGGTAGAGTTGATTTTGATCTAACACCAAATTCTTGTAACCTATTAACCAGGAAATGTGCAGCAGCTATTAGGGAGAAATAACAAACAGAGATTTTGACAATGAGAAATAAACTAAATGAATTAATTGAAACACAAAATTCACATTTAAAATTTTAAGTTGATATTTTAACTGACATCATCTATGGTATCACTGTTGTCGTTTCCTAAACTCTTTATTATGAGTGGTAGACCCCTTGCCAGCTTCTGTTGCTAGGTAGAGAAACTCTTGTTCCAAAGAGAACACATAGACCGTTAACCCCTTGTTTCAGTAAATATTTCAAATTTACATCTTCTGTTCATTCCTATTCAATGAGGCAATCATGTAACAGAAATCTTTATGTAGCCTCAGTTGATACTACTTAATATGGCCTACGGTCCCTAAAATTCACAGGCCCTCGCCTTTGGAATTCCTTACCTATAAGTAGAACTAATTCAAATTCTCTTAGAATATTTTGTAAAACCCTGAAGAACTCTATACTTAATTGTTATTCTTTTTAATTACCTACTTTAGTGCATAAAGTAATACTTTTTTTTTCCTTTTTTTTTAACCCTAACCCTAAAAGATACCCTAACCCTAACTTTTTGACCTGATTTTACGTTACCCTAACCGATTTGATTGCTTAATGCCAAAAAGTGGATTTTTCCGAAAAAACTTGCTTCTTTGTTAACCCATTAACGGCCGCAGCTTTTGTGGAAAACTGTGTTTTGAAGCTAGTCCAGCAGATTTCGGGTCACTGTTGGGGTTTTAAAAGCTCCAACTTACCAAAAACCACTTGACAGCTCGTGCACTCGACGGCCTTTCGATCCAAATGCAAAATGGCGGCCTGAAAATCTCGGGCATGTGCAGAGAGCAAAATTTCGACATAGTTTTTGGGTTGAAAAGTCACGCCCCACTTACGACTTCTACTTTTCTCTCTTTCTCCTGCCCTTTTTTTCCCCTCTCCTAGCCTAAAGTTTCTCCTCACTTGCTGGAAATTGAGTAGGCTTCATTTTGGTGCAGAGATTTTTCAGAAACTACTCATTATTTTCAAAGCACATGCTCGGAAAGGTAGGTGGGTAGTGAAACACGATCTTCGTGCAGATTTTCCAGTCAAAGTGACACGGTTTTTTGGCTATTTCTCCAATCTCCTCCACTCAATTGTTCTCATTCTGGTATCGTCTGCAAGATATTTTCAACCCGTTCAAGTACATGCTCGAATTCATGCTCCAGAGTTAAAATTGATGACGTCACAGGGCGTAGAAAGGGTGTGGGTCCCCATGGGCGCATACGGGTGCACTGGACGTTAATGGGTTAATTAAAAAAAAATTCTTAATTTTGCCCTTAACTGTATTCTCATAATTAGGGGTCATCCACTAGATTACCCTTTGTGATTTGGATGATCCTAGCTCGCTACCTATTTTATTGCTAAATTTTTCCCCCTTATTCCTTTGCTGTTCTGTGTTTAGTTGCTGTGGAAATTTAACCTAATATATCTTTTAAAACCGAGCTGAGTTAAATAAATCATCATCATGTTCTGTAATGTGAGCCTGATCAGGGGTTAGTCAACATAGAATGGTAGCATTCATTATTGATACAGACATCAGTTGGCTCTGAAGCCAGTTTGTATTTATAATCAAAGTTTTACAATTTTTAGTTATTGTAGAATGGCAATACCTATTATTGCAGCAACCTTTAATTGTACTTTAATGCTGGTTTATATTTGAAGTGTAGTGTTACCGTCAGATACTCCTAGATATAATTTGTTTGGACACTCCTCCAGAACGACATCTGTGATGTTCTTCTGGCCCTTACCTTCTTCCAATGTTTTTTATATCAAATGTGTCTATGTCATCTTGTAGACCAATGTTTATAGGGGCGGGGGGGGGTGGGGGGGGCAGTAGGTATCTCAAGAAATGTGTCTTGGAGTGTAGCTAAAAATTAACCTTCTTTCTTATTCCACTCATAGTTAATACTATAATATCTGCCTTTGTACAGGAGACCAAATCCTTGATATTAATGGTATTGAAGTTGGTGGCCGTTCCGTTTCGGAGATAAGTGAAATAATCAAGGGAAGCCCGGAGCTGGTTGTTTGCACAGTGAAACCATTCTCTGATTACCGTTACTGTGACACACACTCGACGGGTCATACAGAATATGCCGAAATAGACTTGGACTCGCTGAAAGCTAAAGGCAATGATGACAGCAGCAATTCTTCGCAAGATGACAGCTCTGACAGTCCACAGGAATCCAATGATCAAAAGATACATGGTGTTAATGAAAAGAAAAGACACTCACTGCCAGCTGTCTTGCCAGACACTCATTCCACTAAAGAATTGCATAAGGGAGACACTGTCGATTATCTTGAGCTAAACTTTCCTCAGAATGATCGCCCTCGTGGCAGAAGCGACGTATCACGTTCCCCACAAGTCCCTCACAGAGCCAGCAGAGATCGGAACAAGCCACCTGCTTACATAGAACTTGAGTTCAACAAGAAGGAAAATAAGTTTCAAGAGGTTGGCAGAGAAAGTTCTGATCCTAAAGCAGGAGATCGGAAAAGTTCTTCGCTACCAAGATCATGAGAAATCAGAGCTGTTTATAACTGCCTTTGTACAGGAGTTTAATTCTCTCATTCACCATGAGTTACTGGACGAATTTTTCCCTATAAATATCAGAACACTTTCAAGCAGAAAGGTAAAGAGAAGAGTGAAAAATATCAAACAGGCAATATTGTTTGATGTACAAACAAATTCCTAGAGCTAAGAATTATAAGAAATACAGGGTCATCATTAGAAGCTTGTAGGTGGCAGGAATGTGCTGGCTGTTAGGTCATTTTGTGCTGGCTACTTTGTGAAATGTGACCGAGGACTGAAATTGTAATTCTAAACTCAGTGTCTGGCTTAAAGAGTTTATCAATATGTCCTAGAATGCTTGAAGTCATGTCTTGGAGAGTTTCAAGTTGCAATTTTTTCCAGGAAGAGTATGCATCCAGACCCCCTTAGAAATGTTGCTTTGCAACTTACCATGCTTGCTATGCAAGCATCATTTAATTCAGCCCTTTACTCAGTTCAGATTATACATCTATTGCATTTGCTAATGATAACCCTGGAAATCTAAAGGAAACGGTGTGGACAATTCATATTTAGATCCGGAGAGTGGAAGTGCTCAAAAAAAATAGGTCGGGCACCAAATGTAATGGCCAAAAAAAATTGGCTTAAAGTTGGTTAAGAGAAGAGAGTGGGGTTCCAAAGAAGAATATGGTTCACTTGGTAGCTGTAATGTGTGCCCAATTCAGCTATTTCTTACACGACTGGGGCAGTCAAGAGGGCAATAACTAAAATCAACCAATCAAAATGCTCTATTGCCGGTCAATATTCTCACAATATTGGACTGGGCACTGTCCCAAATGGTCCCGAATGATACTGCTCTTGCATCCCTTTGAACTTCAGTCGTATGATAAATCTCTTATCAACCAAGCTTGCTCGGGACCGTACTGGAAGAATATCGGCCCTCGGTCTTTTTTCGATGGACCTCGCTGCACTCGGTCTGTACTGTCAAGACCTCAGGCCAATATTCTCCCAGTACGGCCCTCGCACTTGGTTGATAAGATATATATAGTGGTAATGTTTTTCTTCTTTTTTGTTATCCAACTTTTTTGGAAGATTCAAATTATAACAAAATTCTCAGACATGACTGGGTATCACCATTCCAATTTAAGCACTAATAAGACAGTGCATTGTTTGTTGTTGAATAGTGTAATAGGATAGTGTGCATGTCATGCCATCAGAAGGTGTCATGTGTGCATCTGTTGCAACAAACTGTTGTGCTGTTTATCCTCTAGGTGTTTCTGGTCAAACCATGGTTCTATATCAGGACTTTTCTTAATTTACTTCCCAGTAATAATTGTAATAAAGGTTTCTAACATATATAAGTTTCCTCTCAGAACAGTAATTTGTATCAGCTCAGAACTCTTTGTAAGTGAGGGTAAGAAAAACAAATTGCGACATGTAAACAATTTCATTGTAATTTTATTTTAACCTCTTATTTATTGACAAACCTTAAATTAGAACATCATACATTGGGGAAATATCTTTTATTAGACAGGAGAATAACTTTACCTTATTCATAGCAGTAAATGTTCTAATTCACTGATTCGAGCCGTCATTGTGAGTAGTCAAAAGAAGTAAACTCTCCAGATCAACTCTCAGACATAATTTATATGAAAGCCAGCAGTACAGTGTAAGTATACACTCTGTATACTTGTTTTCTTAAAAATATTGGGCAAAGTGAGTTGTTTTATAGTATAAAGCGCAACTTTGGGAATTTTTTTAGTTTGAAGTTTACTAAGTGACACTGATGAATGAGAACATACTAGTAAGAGCTGGTCAAATAAATTTAAATAGTCAATTTGAATGAAGTTAACTTATGAGTGACAATTATTTTTGTTTGGTTCAAGACCCTCAGTGGTGAAAGTACTCCCCTTCCACCAATGTGGCCTGGGTTCAAGTCCCAGACCAAGGTTGAGTTTGCAGTTGGTCCTCATTCTTGTGCGGAAGATTTAATTCAGTGTCCTTCAGAATTTCTCCCTTCACAAAAACCAACATTTCAAATTTCAGTTTGATCTGGAAACAGTGGACAAGAAGAGCTACCAGGAGGAATGTCCACTGCTAAATCCCCTTATTGTTCTTATTATTACTAGTAGTAGTAGCAGTAGTTGTATTATTTAAACACTTATTTCACTTTTTTAAAATGCAACTCTGTGGTTGCCAGTACATTACTTCAGTAGAACACCAAATCCATAATGTAATTTGCATAATAGCATCTGGAAGTGGAAGGCTTAACATAAGTAACAACAAAATAACACATCTATCTTAATTTTAGTTTTAGTTTTGGGTTCTTCTGTTTTTTAATTCAAAGCTCTGTTGGTGGTAGTGCCTGTCAGGCATTTGTATTTTGAACCAAAATATTTTCAAAACTAAAATCATATGAAATTAATTCTGTAGCAACCAGAGCGAAGAATTATAATAAGGACCATGTAGATCTTGGGGCGTTAAGGTTAAAAGATTGTCTGTCAGTTACTTTTTTTAATGGCACGCAATGCAGACCTATTTTTTGCCCTAAAGTGGACGATAGTTGACTGGAACGAGTGGCTCCGCAGTACAATTACGAAGTTTACTTTGCTTAACTTCAGGAAAAGAGAGCTTGCAGAAATATTTATTAGTTGTCAGAAGACTTCTTTTTCGTATGACGCTATCCAGTGAGATGTTTGCTTGTTAGAATAATTCTAGAAAAGTCGGAAGACAATGCGTAAACTCGTTGCCTTGGAAATTAGCAAGCTACTTTGCACATCTATAGTCTCGGAATGGTGAATATTTTGCATGTATCATGGTGGCTTTTTGGTGCTCTTTTCATGAGAAATCGCTTGATAAACCTTTGCCTTTCCTCGTGAAATATGCGTTGAAGGAGTAGTGGACGTGAGACGAAAGCCAAGAGGGGAATTCTGGAGTCATGAACTGGTCATTTCTTAAGACAAGTCTACAAGATCGCTTGAAAATTTTTATATCTTCTTTACAGGCAAGTTAAGCTAATTGAGTTATCGTCGCAGATCGGGACAACTATTGGACTCTAATGTCCTTTTTTGCTCGTTCATCGTTTTAAACAGTGAAAGGGATCTTGTTCGCGGGACGGCGTTGAACTCTTCAATAGGAATTAAACAGACTAGCACAACATGCCGCCCAGAAAACCTCCTCATGTCGTTTGCTACATTTGCGGTCGTTTATATGGAACCACGTCGATCTCGCTGCACATTCCAAAGTGTCTGGAAAAATGGCAGATCGAGAACAGTCAACTACCGAGACATTTACGACGAAAGCCCCCTCAAAAACCGGCCGGATGGGGTAACACTGCTTTATCAAATAACCCGAGGGAAAGAGAATCGCAATTAGATGCTATGAACGACATGGCTTTCCAAGCTTCGCTGATGCAGCTTGTTCCGTGCGAGAACTGCGGACGTACTTTTAATCCAGATCGCTTACCAGTGCATCAGAGAAGCTGTCGACCGAATAATCCTCTCAAGATGTCTAAAAACTTTGATCCTTCGAGAGTTGGGTCAGGAAGGCAGAGTCCACCAGGAGCGGGTGATTACAGCAGGAGGAGCCCGCCACCCCCCAGAAAGCCAAAAACTGTTGTGTGTTTCATATGTGGCCGAGAATTTGGCAGTAAATCTATCAGCATCCATGAACCACAATGCCTGAAAAAGTGGGAGCTTGAAAATAGCCGACTACCCAAGCACATGCGAAGACCACCCCCTGTTAAACCTAACATACTTCCCAGTTTGTCTGGGGGGGAAGACCTCGAACGCAGGAACCAGATGGCGTTTGAAGCCGCACAGAAACAACTGATTCGTTGCATAAACTGCAGCAGGACATTTCTCCCAGAAAGGTTAGAAATTCACATGAGATCATGCAAACCTGGGAGCAAGACGATGCCAGTAAGACAATCAGGTAGGTGTGGTAAAATTAACTTCACCAGGGTTTCATTAAAAAGCTATTTACTGGTGTTTAACTTGTTACTTCTCCTAACAATATCCCATACATCATTCAGCAATCTTGTAAGGAGAATACTCAAACCTATCAGGTAGAAGTTGTTATCTTGATCTAAAACCAAATTCACATGACTAATTAAATATAAGGAAATGTGGAGCAGTTAAAGGGGAAAATTAACAATCAGATCTTGGATGTTAAAGAGTTTTCAGGTTTTTGTTTTGGAAGCCCACAGTGAGGGATAAATGTTTATACTCTTTGTTCTAAACTAAATGTAACTAGTGCACAAGGGGTAGGAGATGCTGAAAACTCCTGATCAAAGGACTATGATTTTTTTTTATGTTGTTTTCTAGGAAAAAAAAAGATATGAATCTTACTAGCTTCTAAAAGATTGTCATGTGCCTCTTAACAGGTTCAGCTCGCAGACTCTCTCCTCTTACCAACCCTGGGGGGATGAATGCTTCCCAAACCAGTCAGTATGGCAGACAGAGCCCTCTTAACAGGTACAGTGATCAAAATAACAACATCAGTCCATTGGCTAAGGACAAGACTTTTGTCAAAAGCAAGTCTTCTCAGAGCAGTATGAGCATTATGAAATCCACTCCTACAACTTCTTCCCAACGCCCTGCAAGGTTACAGCCAATGTCTAATACTCGCTCACCATCTCCATCATACAACCTCACTGGAAATTCTCCCGTCATAGGGAGTCAACCAACAGAGGAGGCATCTGAACCAGCTAACCTGACTCAGTGTTTTAACTGTGGCCGCTCATTTGCTGCAGATCGCATAGCAAAACACGAAAAGATATGCTGCAAAGCTGGTAAACAAAGAAAGGTTTTTGATGCCACAAAAATGAGAACACAAGGAACTGAGGCAGCTCAGTTTAACAGACCAGGGGCAAGAAAGATGCCTGATCCACCCAAACCTAAGTCAAACTGGAGAAAGAAACATGGTAGGAACTGAGTTTAATTAATAAAAATAAATGACACTTTCTTTAACAAATTCTTTAACCTTGACTCACAGTTGTGACCTAGCATTAATTTCTCCTAACAACTTTAATTCATTGCAAAGCAGAATGGTGATAAGAAGTGAAATAAGTCAACAACAGGGAGGAAATTGTTTGATCGACTAGCAAATTCCTGGATTTAAAATCATACTTAAGTAACAAGGGAAGAACAGTGTGGATAAATTTTAAGTGTAAAAGAGTTTAAACAGCTGAACAAGTCTCAGATCTGTGATGCCTAATTAAACACTGCTCTGTACCACTAATTTACTCAGTGTGCATCATTTTATTTTCAAACACTGATTTTTTATTGTCTCCACAATTTCTCTCTCACTTTTGGCAGAGGAATTCATTAATGCCATTAGAGATGCTAAGAAGGTACAAGAACACATTAAGCGCGGTGGCAAGGCATCAGATCTTCCCCCACCGCCCCCTAGTGAGAACCCAGACTATGTGTTCTGCAGATTCTGCCAGCGACGCTTTGCACCAACAGTTGCTGAGAGGCACATTCCTAAATGCCAGAACACAGCAAACAGGCCATCACCTCCCAAGGCGAGGGCCTTGCAGGCAAGTGGTACACGTTATAACTCCAGGAATACTATGTTTTCAACCAAGAGAGTTCATCGTTAGGATGCTTAACTACCTTAAATACCAATGTTAACTATGACAGTCAAAGCAGAACTGTAATTGTCAGGGCAGATTACACAACAAGCCACGGTGAGGTAACATGGAGATGGTTTGTAATAAAACTTTCTTTCTGTAATGTGAAAATTTTTTGACAATCTTTGTCTCCTGTGTCTCCAAAATAAGTTGCACAAATTCTATTTAGTATTTTAATTGGTGCTTGTTGCATCATATCACAGCAGCTTGTTGCCTTCTTTCTGTCTCGCTGAATCTCTTCTATCTTAGAGAAGACAATGACTAATTAACTCCCAAGATCTGATTGTTAATTCTCCCTTCTGGCTGCTACACATTTCCTTGTAAATAAGTCATGAGAATTAAGTGTTAAGAGTTCTTGCTAAGTTTTTTAAATGACAAATTAAAACAAAAAATATTATATTGACCGCTGGCCAGTTAGCCCAGTGGATAGTGCGCTGGACTGTTGTGTGGGAGATGGAGGGTTCGAACCCCGGCCAGACCAACACTCAAGGTCTTAAAATAATTTAGAAGAATTTGCTACCTTTCTATAACATCAAGAAATGGTTAGGTATTCTAGTTTTCTCGGATATGGACGAATAAATGGAGGTCCCGTCTCCTGCAGGGTTGGGGTAGGAGATGTTAATTTCCCACACACGAGATTAATGTGTGATGGATGTCCTCCCCGGGGTGGGATGGGTGGGAAGATAGCAGGTCTACATCAGCAAATAGCTGCCATAATTCAACCTGCTCAAACAAATAAAGAAGAAGAAGAAAAAGAAGTATATATATTTTCCTGCAAAGTTAACCTGCTTATTTAGGATCAGAGAAAGACGTGAAAGCTAGTGTTCTTTACTACTAGCCAAATCTTGCTTAGCTCCTGTAATAAGCTCATGGTGAAAATTATTTGTGAAGTACCATTTGTTGTGATTATTTTGTCACCATCATATTTATTGAGTACTGCTGTGCAGTATAACATGATTTTTATGCTTGTAAGCTTCTCAAACCAACAAAAGAAACTACCGGTAATATAATTAGAGTAATTATCACAAGTATTAATTTATGGTAATGATTACATTAATATTTTTCTTCAAGATCATAAGAGCACCCACCATACACAACCTCCATAAATTACCCAGTAGCTAAAAGTATTAATAATGAAAGGTGCACTGAACAAAGATTGATTTATGCACAGAATTGCATTCAAGGCAATGTAAGTAATTGCCTCTAATGTATAAATGTTTAATATATTTGGTCAATTCTTTTATTTATATCTCAGGACAACAAATTCCAACCTGTGACAAATGAAAAAAATATGTCTAGTAAGCTACTCAGGTTGATTAATTTATTTTCATGCCCCCCCCCCCCTGAAAATTAACAGAATCACTCTAGTAAGATCTGTAACATATCTTTATTTCATTTCCTTCTTACAAACTTTCTTATATGCAAAACATCATCTTTAAAATCAGTCTTTTTCTCTGTACAATGTAGATATATTATTGTCACTTGATGTAAGATATTGAAACCATACTTTTCTTTAATCTGTCTGTACCTTTACTGTGTCTATAAGCACAACATGTTACTTCCTAAATCCTTTTTGTTTCAATAAAGAACTCCACTGTTTCATTGAACATGAAAAACTTTGTTGAAAGCTGTTTTCTTGGTCATTTTTTCAAGTTGTTGGCCATAGGGAAATAAAATGCTTTTTATTCATTAAATGCCATTCAAACATCTGTCAGTGTCTTAACCATTTCACTTTTAAGATCTCATTAGTACTGGACATTACTATCTGCCATTTAATTCTTATAATGTTAGTTCAGAGAATTTGGTATTGGATTGACTGATTATCCCCTACCAACCTTGTTCCCAGGGATTCTCTGCTTTTCCCTTCCTTAAGAAGAGAGACCCTGGGAACAAGGTTGACCCCCTATGTGACATTTTTCTTTCTTCTCACCACTTGTCTACTTGCTATAGTGTTGATATTGTAAGGAGAATTTCTGTCGTGGTCACACATGAGAGTTAAAGGGTCAAAAAACAAAATTATATTTTAAGGACATGGTTATCAGGATCTTACTTGATCTAGCCTGTATACAGCCACCCCCTACCCTCCACATGAAAATTGCGAGGGAGCCCATTCCCAATTTTCTTTTGCACACCAGCTGTACATGGGCTCACTTGATTCGGCCTTAGATTTGTTTCTTGGCCAGTAGTATAGAAGCCATGCCAAATTCAATAGCACTTCCCAGTGCACCAAGTGATGGCCAGCCATAATGTAACAACATAAAGGTTCCAATTGCAGGGGCCACTGTTCTCATGAGTGCTTCACTTGTCGCACACAGTCCTAAGAGTAACCCAGTGTCATTTCTGCTGACGGATTTAGTAGCCATCGAAGTTGTCATGGTTCGTGTTATGGAGAATCCTATTATCAAGATTAGTTGGGACACAACATACAAGAATGTATGTTTGGCAAAATACTGCAATAAAAAGAGTGAAAATATTGGTTTTCAATAGTACTAACTGCATTAAGTAGAGTATAAAAAACCGGAGAATTGAGTAGAAATGTCCAACACTATTGCACAGCTATTTGGGGCAGATGGTTACCTTTTTACTGTAAAAAAACCGGTTTGACAGGTTGGTTCTACTTGCATGAGTTATTTCAAAGGAGAAAACAAATAAAGCATTTGGATAATAAATAACCTATTAGAAATTTTAGTGTAGCATTGCTAACCATTAAATAGCAAGGTAGTCCGCAGGTAAATCCAAGCATTCTGATTGGTTCATACTTCATCGGAATTTTGCCACATGGGTGGTTTCCATGGAAATAGTCAAAAGCCCCATATTTTGTGAACAGTCCTCAAATTCAAAGTAAACAAGTTTGGTCTGAGTGCCACAAAATAAACTACTTCCTAAATTCACTAGTACAAGGCATATTAAGGAATATTAACCCCTGGTTGTTTTTGTTGTAGTAGTGTCATTACCTTGGGAAAATATTTCCTCTTGCAACCATCACACTGGGTTAATAAAAAGTTAGTATTTTACTGGTTTGTATCTTAATTGTCTCTATTTTAGCAGCTTTTATAGGGCAACACAAAGTAATGATTTGTTATACCAGGTATTATCAAAATTCCCTGTAACATGATTCTGGAGTAACATATATTACTGTAAATGATGTCATGGTGGGAAAAAAAAAACAAAGATTTGAAAAAAAGTAACATATATTGAAGGAACCTACCATCAACACAAAGGCTCATCCAGAAATAAGAATGGCCAGAATTAGGAGGGAAAATTCACTGAATCTTTTTAAGAGCATACTGATTCCAAAACCTTGAACCATCTGAACCCAAATGAAAAAAAAGGTAAATTTATAAAAAATCTATACAATTTTACGATTGTAACAACTGAGATAATCAGCATCTATCACAATGGTGGAAGGGTGGGGAGAAAAATAATTTACAGAATAATAGCATCCTTAATTCTTACTTGAACTGTGTGCAGGTCACTGGATGATATGTATGATGCACGATCCTCACAGTAGAAAGTGCTATTTATGCAATAGCGAAAATCAGACCTGTACAGGATTCGAACCACTGACCTCTGCGATACTAGTGCAGCGCTCTACCAATTGAGCTAACAAGCCAACTGGGAGCAGGCCGTTAAGTTGATTCGTAATAAACCCGTGATGATAAATCAGATATAATGAATATATGAAGTCCATATATTTTGAACTGTGGTTGTAGATACGTATGATGCACGATCCTCGCAGTAGAGAGCGCTATTTATGCAATAGCAAAAATCAGACCTGAAAAAAATCAGGCCTGCACGGAATTCGAACCACTGACCTCTGCGATACTAGTGCAGTACTCTACCAATTGGTAGAGCGCTGCACTAGTATCCTCTCTACTGCGAGGATCATGCATCATACGTATCTATAACCGCAGTTCAAAATATATGAACTTTGAAAGAGATTTTGAAAGAAAATTTAAAAACAGCTAAATAACATTCAACTTGGATAAATGGAGGGTATCCTTGCAAGTGAGGTACAATTTTGGCAACTACAGAAACTGAGCCTGAAAAAAATCAGCCTTCAACAGGATTGGAACCCATGCTGTCTAGATATTAGTTGAATGCTACTGCTACTAACTGAGCTATGAAGCCACAAGTTGGGTGTAGGATGCATTTTGGAGGATTCAACTTCACTGTGGAGGAATCTGATCTGATCTGATCCAAATCTGAGTATTGTTGACAATTTAGGATAACGGCATAAAAATTGAACATAATAAGAATGAAGATTAAATTATGGTAAATAATTATGTACATTGATGATGATAATGACAATAGTGATAATAATAGTGATGACAAAGATGATTAAACAATACAATACATACAGCGGAGGCTGCTCCAATCCCAGCCAGAAACAGACCATTTTCCTTCGGTCTAATTTTGAAGTACTCCATGTTTATAACTGGACCCAAGGCTTGTATCAACATTATTGGCATAAAGGAAGCCGTTTGTGCCACCAACATGTACAACACTTGTGGTATACTCAACAAGTCTAAAGTTTTTGTAAGAATAGACTTGTCTTGGCTTTTGGAATCTATAGAGGAAGTAACAGGGGAAACATAAAGCATGCATTGAATAAGTTATCAGACATAATTGTTATCTTATTCACCTGCAGCTTCCTGCTTGTTCAGTGACTTTGTGTGTTTGGGTAAAAACATCTGTACTGTTATAACAGATACCAGCGATAATAGTGAAGCTAAAAGAGCCGTTGTATTGTCACCGAACTTTTCAGTTACAAAGCCACCAAGGAGTGGACCAGCCATGATTCCCAGAGAGAAAGCCAGACCAAGTTTACCCAAAGCAGCAGCTCTACCTACAGAAGACGGTAATCAGAAAGGCTAAGTTAGATCGGTGCCAGCATTGCAGACCTAGTTGGCATTTATTGTGAAGAAAAGGTTAAGTTACATAGAAATATTCACTTAGAGAAGTCAATGAGGGTTTGCCAGTCAGTTAATATTTCACAGTTAAGTTTATTGAGGCTACTAGAGTAAAAAAAAATTATAGCAATTATATTTTTCTTTACCTGCTTTATCTGAGGTATCAGTTATTACCATCTGTAGACCTGAAAAGTAATGTCATTGAGAGATCATTTCAATGAGGTCATTCCAAATTATCCCTACATTATCTACTGCAAGGAGGAACTGTTACAATCCATGGAAAATCTGGATTGGAAGGGGGAATGAAGGGAGATGTGAAGGTAGTATCCTCGTATAGAATTTATTAGAGGCACTGTGAGTTACCAGAATCTGGTTTTTTGGATGTGGTCTAAGCACATTTTTACCCCTTGGATACAACAATTCTAAACACTCATTTTAAACATGTAAGGCAATCAAAGCTAGCATGGACCTGCAGATACTTAGGCTAAGCCAATATGCAGGCAAGCTATGGATATGATTCATGTCATTTTTTCAAAAATTTTCCAGTAATAGTGAAAGGCCCTAGATGGCTACTGTGAAAATTTGGACAGCGTAATCATTTCTATTAATTAGTTTCCTACAGAACAGTTTTTCTTTTCCCACCTCAAACAACCTCCCTCTCCCTCTGTCATCTCTCCCCCCCCCCCCCCCCCCGCATGCCCAAGACTTTAATGCCTTAAAAGAAAATAAGCTAAGGCCCTTCTAATCTTGTACCCAGACCTTTCATGGCTGAGCAGTTGTTCCATGACAGTTACATGTTAGGATCTGGGTACAAGATTAAGGCCTGTCTGAGCTGCTCTTGAAAGTAATATGAAAATATAATAAGGGAAAGAAAATTTCCTTACCCTGAATTGTGTGCATGAAACCTAATGGAATTTGGGATAAAAATAACATTGGTACAGAGTTTGCCAGGCTTTGAATACCAAAACCTAACGCAGCTGCTGAACAAGAGAGCATCAGAGCAGCACGAGAGCCAAACACATCACCAAACCTGCCATAAAGAGGTCCACCACATAGAAGGACAAAGGAGAACAGGGTGTTCAGGTAACCTAAGGTAACTACATCTGCACCAAGCCGTTTGGCCATATACTAACAAAATAAAAATGTTATTAGATAAGTACTGAAGGGATGTAGCTGTCGAGCCTGTTATTATTAATTACCCTGAAAATCTAGTATTCTGGCCTGGGGAGCAGGGATGGCGCAGTGGTGAGAGCACTCGCCTCCCACCACTGTGGGCCGGGTTCAATTCCCAGACCTGGCATCACATGTTGGTTGAGTTTGTCGTTGGTTCTCGTCCTTGCTCCAGGGTTTTTCTCCCTCCCCAAAAAACAACATTCTAAATTCCAATTCGATCTGGAAACAGTGGACAAGAAGAGCCACCCAGTGGATGTCCATTGCTAAATTATTTATTATTATTATTATTATTATTTATTTATTATTAGATGGTTGATTTTGTGTGGTAAAATGTAAAATTGCAGAGTTTATTATGATGCCTTGAAGCTAAGTGGCTCCTACCAAACTCAAATAGGGTCAGATAAATTATGTCCAAAAATTTGAGCATTACAATTTTGAGTATCTATACTGAAAACATGGCATTATACCCAAAATTATTGTCAAAATTTATGGTTATGCTCAGTTGCATAATTAAGAATAATTATCGACTCTTTAAACACGATGGCGCGCTATATAAGGAAGTCTTCCCTGGGAAGACCTAGGCTCATTTGTCACTCACCGTTGACGTGTGCGGGTCAAATTTAAATGCTGATAGACGAAGAAAAGGAGCTAATGAGATATCTATTGTTTACTTCCACCAGCATGGTGGTATGAGGTAAAAAAAAAAAAAAAAAGTTGTCGAACTGTAATTTCGAGAGAATTTTAGTGATAATGCCGTCATTACGCATATAAGATACTCTAATTATAGCATTAAACGCAACGGTGGTGTATTATATATTTGACCCCTGGCCTTAACTAATTCTGCGCCCATTCACCGGTTTTTGTAACATTTAGCATCTTTGAAGTGGTGTACAAGAGAAGAAATCGGCTCTGAGGTTAATGAAGAACATAAGAATAAAGGGTAAAAGTTTCTAAAGCAACTGTGGTGCAGCGTCGGTGGGGGTGACAAGGTAATTTGGTTAATATCAACAAAGTTGAAATTATAAATTGGCCACCGTAATGAATTAAAAAGCTGACGTTTCGATCGCTAGTCCTTCGTCCGAGCGAATGGCTCCAACGAAGGGCTGACGCTCGAAACGTCAGCCTTTTAACTCGTTACGGTGGTCAATTTATAGCTTATGTAACATTTGCAAACGTTAACTAGGATACATACCGGGAAGACAGATTTACCCATGAAGAAACACGAAGAGAACAAGAAAGAATTTACTAGCGCCACCACTCTAATTAAACTTTTCTTCTCTGAAGAACTGTCTTTGTCTACAGAAGAAGGCGAATCGTTATCATTCTCTTTGAGACCCATGGTTGCAGAGAGCAAGTAAGAACCACTGACTGGACTCACTTTACAATCGATCATGCGTGACCCTTCCACTACGCAAAGCGGTGTTTACCCAAGTTCCGTTTCAAGGGTAATGGTCACGTAATGCTTTCAAAATGGCTGAAATACTGAAATCTAGAGGAATTCTGGGCAAAAAGCGGATGGGAATGAGGTGGGGAAAAGGGCAGCGGAAGTTAAAATTTACTTCAGGAACACAACCGCCTCCCAGGTAGTTTCATGGATAGAGCGCTGGACTGTTGTGCGAGAGCTCGAGGCTCGAGCCCCGGCCGGACCAACACTCAAGATCTTAAAATAATTGAGAAGAATTTGTTACTTTTCTATTACATCAAGAAATGCTTAGATATTCAATTTTTCTTGGATAGGGACGAATAAATGGACTGTCCCGTCTCCTGCAGGGTTAGGGTTAGGACACGTTAATTTCCCGCGCACAAGATTACTGTGTGATGGATGTCCTCCCTAGGGTGGGATGGGTGGGTTTCTACATTTGCATTTGTGGTTAAATAAAATTACTTACTTACTTACAAACTTGACGGATGGTCGACGATTTATGGCGCTTGGTAAATAAAAACTTGCATACCGAGTATCGCCCATACTGAAGAGACTCCGCTTCTTACTCATGTAAGGGACTGCTAAAAAAGTACAGGCATGGGAAGAATGAAATGAGAAAGGGAAAAGTGGTGGATTGAACTTTAGAGCAAATGACTCACTCCTCTTGCTTGTTTCACTCCTTCACAGGGGGCCCTAGTCTCCTCTCGCAGCCGTTCTTTGTCTCAGGGCTCCTGTGTCTCCCTCTCCACAAAGAATGGCTGCGAGACAAAGAATGGCTGCGAGACAAAGAATGGCTGCGAGACAAAGAATGGCTGCGAGACAAAGAATGGCTGCGAGACAAAGAATGGCTGCGAGACAAAGAATGGCTGCGAGACAAAGAATGGCTGCGAGACAAAGAATGGCTGCGAGACAAAGAATGGCTGCGAGACAAAGAATGGCTGCGAGACAAAGAATGGCTGCGAGACAAAGAATGGCTGCGAGACAAAGAATGGCTGCGAGACAAAGAATGGCTGCGAGACAAAGAATGGTTGCGAGACAAAGAATGGTTGCGAGACAAAGAATGGTTGCGAGACAAAGAATGGCTGCGAGAAGAGACTAAGGGGGCTCAGGCTCATGAAACGTTTAATTCGTACCCTGAGCTTGGGCTGCCTGTGAGCCATTCAGTCAGTATAAGAGGCACATTCGTAAAGGTTAGAACTTCTATCGCACCCATTTCACTAACTAGTGCCTAGAAGAGGCAATCCTTTCCTTGGTAATAAGTTGTACACACCGAAACTGTAAGGCCCATGGTTTATGTTGTACCACAGGTACACTGCAAACAGAGTACGTCAGAGCTCAAAACGTGCAAAAATTTCTTTGACGGGAAATGATTTTTGCGGACTGATGGAAAATCTTCGATATTTGATATTAGATAACACGAAAGTTTTATGTCACTTTTCGTTTAAACGATGATCTTTAGAAAACATGCCTCACTGGGAACAAGATTAGTTATGAAGTAACAAGACGAGATCACAAAAGCATCACAATCAAATATATTGCATTTTCGCCAACAGAAAGTAATTTGCTTACCAACAATATCAACCAAAATCTCAAAAATTTTTACTGAATTGCTCAAAGTTCGAAGCAAACTAATTCTTTAAAGTCACAGTTTGAATAATCAGAAGCACAAGAAACATAAGAAATCTAAAACCAAAAGTTTAACCCAAATGTTTTATAACTCTTGTTTTTGTTGTTCTTTTCCTCGTAAGCTTTCTGTGCGCTCAGCTCCTTGGTCACGTGGTTCTCCACTGTCCCCCACGTGGCCTGTGTCATCATCATTGGATGAAGTCTCGTCCTGATTTCCTTCATGCCCAGTCTTTTGCTCGCTTGAATAACCGTCATCCTCTTCGTCTTCATATTCAGGCTCGATCCCAGAAGTCAAATGGGCCAGAGCGTAACATGTATTCAAAAAGGTCTGACGAAAGACGAAAAACTTATCTAGCGTAAATAATCGAAAGTTTTCCAACGTAGTTAAGTTTTTGAGAGCCATTTTCTTCTGCTGAGAAGGAGATGTTTCTGTTGGGAAAAAATGGTTGAAAAATTGACCAAAAATGCAAAAAGAGGAGTGGTTCGAAGAGTTGAAAATTTCCTCAGCCTGGAGAGCAACTTACCCGGATGTAGAATCCAGTTCCTTATAGTCTCGTTGTTCCACTCGGTCGTGTTAGTGAAAATGTACATCCAACAGGAGGGCTTGTCGGAAACTGTGTACACCACGTGTGTGTCATTGGACGGAATGGATATCTCTTCGCCAACTTCAACTGTATGGTTTTTGTTGTTAAACTCCACCTTAACTTTACCTGAAAGGCAAGTGTAAATAGGTTTAGTCTCCGGCTGCGTGTGTTTCTGTGCACCTGCGTTCCTCTCTTCACCACTGCTGGGTGCTAAAATGTAAGAGTCCAGGTTTGTGCAAATGGGTCAACACTGAGACGTACTCGCATTATCTGTTTTTTTTTTTCAGCAGGAAGCAACTATGTCGAACACACTTCATGGCCACTTAATGGCTTAATTCACGCATATTTTCACATGTTTGACTACTGTGTAAAAATCAGAATACAGAAAAATATTACATGGAGAAAACGAGAACTCAAAAGAAGCACGGGAAAAACCCCAGTGACCGACACGTGACTGGGTTCAGTTTTACATGTGATTGGTTAATAGGGTGGCGCGAGTTTCCTGAACAAATCGTAAGGTAGGGGGTGGGGGGGGGGTAGGGGGAAGGTAAGAAGTTACGTGAAACAAATGCAGTCCGGATTACTCTGGAGACGTTTTGACCATTTACCGTGTAGCAGAGTCAAAGATGTATTCAGCTCCTCAACTACAAAATTCTCCAATAGCAGCCCCGGAAAATCTGCCACGAAAGTAATTTCACTGAAATTGGACTTCTCTTTCAGCTCCTTCCTGATCTGAACCAGCTTTTCCCGCCATGGGGACAGTTCAGTCAGTAGTGGCTGTATCCAGGGCGTCTTTTTAAACGGTGACCACGGTGCCGTGACCATGTCCACGTTTGGATCCACCATACGCTGCTGGAAGCGTCTGTTCATTGAACGCCACACGTCCAGATAAATGGCAGGTTGGGTGATGTTCAGATCTGGGTGAGCCTTCAGTTTCTCAGCCATACATGTCATGTACTGTTTAATCATATCTGGGTGTGAGTTCCAACGTGACTGGCGCTGCTCCCTTAACCATGCCTAAATACAAAATAATAATGACGATAACGTAAACGATCACGGTCAGTCACGATCACGATCACACCCACATTCACGCTTACCGTCACGCTTACCATCACAGACACACGATGACGATCAGAGTCATGATCACGATCACAGTCACCGTCGGTGTCACGATCACAGTCACCGTCGGTGTCACGATCACAGTCACCGTCGGTGTCACGATCACGATAACGATAGCAATCATGATCACTGTCATGGTCACGATCACGATCACAGCCACGGTCATGTTAACACCCACGGTCATGTTCACGATCACGGCCATAATCTCGATCACGGTTGCCATCATGATAGCGTGGTTAAACTTTGGTTATCTTAAATTCTTACCGAGGGCCTTAAATAGGTGACCTCTCCAGACACCTGGTCCACTACTTTGACCCTGACATGTTGAGTACTCCAAGAATGCACCATCATGTCCCATGAGTATCCATAGAGTCCTTGAGTCCAAGCATTGTAACCCTAACATCAAATGATTAAAAAGAAAGTGAGCAAAAGTCTTGGAAAAAATGGCCCAGAAAGTATTAATGATTTAGTCTTTTCACTCCCCAAAACTTAAACAAATTTAAAGTTAAATCAAGCAATATCAACTTATCTCTCTTCTATATATCTATTAGAAAATGTACGGATATTGTGAACAGAAATTCCTTGTTGGTCACATCCAGGAGTAAAACGGTGGGAAAGTCTTGCATCATACAACAATACTGAGGTGTATGTTAGCCATACCTTGCTAACAAAGTGTGAATAAGGAAGGAAGAGCTGGATTCCAATATAAGCTAGTGTGATGAACACAAAGGCCTTCTGTTTAACTGTTGGCATTCTGCTTTTCTTTGAAATTTTCTGTTCTTTGCTCTGTTCTTTACCATTTGTTGTACCCTGGACTGACTCCTGATATACACAATGTGCACTACCTTGAGGTTCTTCTCTTGAAGGTAAAATCGTGTTCATGAAGGTGGGCAGGCATGAAAAGAACTTTTTAGGCCAGTCGTAAGCACAAAACAACAATAAAGTGGCCAGCATTGTGTATGAAAACATACCAATGTGAAACATCTGAGAGTTCATCCCATGAAACATGGCACCGAAGAAGATTCCGATGGGGCGAGTCTTGTTGAAAATGAGAAGAAAGCCTTCAAACAGGTCAAAGAACAGCCCTCCAAGATGGACAAGGTACAGGTCAATAGATTCATCATCAAGGAAAGAACGGAATGGATCAAACACCCATTGGCGTGATAGACCTGTCATAGAGTACCCAGTCATCCAATCCATGTCAATTTTCTTTAAACCAGCATAAAAATACACAAGAAAAACCTACCAAGCGGAAAAATATATGTTTACTATCCTCAAATCTAATGACTCTTAGTGAAATCTATTTGACTTAGCTGATTAAGAAAACACAATATTTTTTGGTTATTGTTACAGCCTCTAATACAGTTTGTGAAGATTTAGGAGTGTCTCTCACTTAAACTCCCAGATATGATTGCCAGTGAATGACTTGGATTTGAATGATACATCATACATGAAAATAAATAGTGATAATCCTTTGAACAAGGACTATCAAAAAGATCAGTTCACCTGAAAACGCAGCAAAACATAGTTCCACTTGGGCACATGGGAATTCTTTATCTTGGGATTTAAAATCCCATCCACAGACCTGAAAAAGTGAGTAACAGGAATTAATGTATTTTCAAAATAATAACCATAATAAAGCAGAACCACAAAGTCACATAACAGTAAGATAAAATTTTCAAGTAACTTCAAATCATGTTTCTTTCCCAAAATCAAAGTTAGTTGTAATTTTTAACAAGTTATTGTACACCAAGTGATCAACTATGGTATAAAATGGCATTTTTTTATCATCTTTTATGATACCTCGAATCAGTGGAACCTGTATTTTGTATTCCATGAGGCATGCTGGCAGATAAAACAATTGTTGATTTTAGCAGTTCTAAGAGGATTGAGGCTTACCAGTAACAGTCGGCATCGCTCAAGAGAAGCATCACTGAAAATAATCCATACAGATAAGAATGATTATTCCAACGCGATTTCTCCAGTAGGAACATGTACCAGTAGGTTACCATGAAGGACAAGCAGCTTAAACGAAACATAAATCCCAGGAAAATTCCACAAGCTCCAAGGAACATGATAAGGTACACAACATGCATCCAGTCAACAGGTAGAGGTTTGATGAAGTTGAACAGTGGAAAGTGGCAGGTGTCTCCTCCAAAATGGGCGTCGATATACAACATGCCACGCTCTTGAGGAATGTCAGTCATCATGAGTAATCCTTAAGAACAAGATCTCATCAGTAATTCTCCTAACCATCTGCCATACAGTTATGAGACGTATATGAGAACGATCCTTCGCAGTAAAGCACTATTTGAGCAATAGTGAAAATCAGACCTGAAAAAAATTTCAGGCCTGTACGGGAACATATGTACGGAACCGCAGTTCACACATATGTTTCATATGTTTGTTGTTGTTTGATTTATCATCTACGGGTTTATATCGAATTAATTTGATGGCCTGCTCCCAGTTGGCTTGTTAGCTCAATTGGTAGAGCGCTGCACTAGAATCGCAGAGGTCAGTGGTTCGAATCCCGTACAGGCCTGAAATTTTTTTCAGGTCTGATTTTCACTATTGCTCAAATAGTGCTTTACTGCGAAGGATCGTTCTCATATACGTCTCATAACCGCAGTTCACACATATGTTTCATATGTTTGTTGTTGTTTGATTTATCATCTACGGGTTTATATCGAATTAATTTGATGGCCTGCTCCCAGTTGGCTTGTTAGCTCAATTGGTAGAGCGCTGCACTAGTATCGCAGAGGTCAGTGGTTCGAGTCCCGTACAGGCCTGAAATTTTTTTTTCAGGTCTGATTTTCACTATTGCTCAAATAGTGCTTTACTGCGAAGGATCGTTCTCATATACGTCTCATAACCGCAGTTCACACATATGTTTCATATGTTTGTTGTTGTACAGTTATTATAATATGACTTCTGAGAATTTGACATTAGATCACCTGATAATCTAACCATAGATATTTTTTGTTATTCTCATTACTTGTCCACTTCAGCGATAGTCCATTGTTATTGTAACAAGAGTTTTGTCTTGGTCATTCATGGGAGCTATTAGAGTGAAGACTGGGACTAGTTGAGGCAAGAGTTTGATAGTCATAGACCCCCTTTAACCTTGAGAGTGATAACCATCTCATTTCTCATAACAGTAGCACCCCTGACTTGATTATTATACAAATTCTCATTCTCATTTTCAGCACTTAGGGAAATTTGTAAGAACAGCATGAAGAATATGCATAATGATGTTAAGGATTTAAGGGTTGACTGGCTGAGAGCATGGTTATGTCAAATATTATTAGAATAAAAAATTCAAATAAAAATAATCTATTAAGCCCCCCTCTAATAGGTCACCCCTCTTTGGAGGAAGAAATTTATCAAGCCTGCCCTCCTCTACTAAGGCCCCCCACCCCTCCCCCTCAAAAATAAAAAATTCAAAATAACACCCCAGTTCAGAATGATAAACTTATTCAAATACTATAATTTTAGTTTGTCATTTAAAATTGATTATGGTGATTGATTGATTGATGTTATAATGTTGGCATCAATAGAATAAGGTACATGGAAATTACAGAGCAATGCTAAAAATATAACATGGTTAAACAAGGTCTTTTGAGAGAGTTAGATCATAAAATTGAGTCCTTAATGACTCTGCCAATTTGGTAAATGAAAAAATGGAAAATAATGACAATTTTTGAATAAATACAGTACATCATATCCTATTGTATCCTGGTAGTGAACATCAGGCTAAATTAATAAGCCCCTAAGGAGCAGTGAAAATTAATCATACCAAATGCAATTCTCAACACAGCAAGATTTGACGGGTCAGCTGGTGACAGCATAAACATCAAGAACTTATTCCACAAGCTGAATTCCTCCCGCACAGTTGAAAAAGGTTTCTTTTCCTCTTCCACTGCTTCTGCTTGGCCCATTCTGGAAAATTATGATTTATTAATATAATTTATATCTATCCAGGCACATTATTTTTAATTCATATCAGCCTGTCTTCATTAAGATATCATGCATGCAGGAAGTTTGAAGAGCATGAAAGATGCTTTAAGCAGTTCTCATAACTGTCTTCCATACACTTCTTGTGATGTAATTCTGGAGAGTTTGGTTGTGGATCAACTAATTATCCCCTATTTGATAATTTTCTTCGTTCTCATTATTTATTTGCTAAATAAATGCTATTATATTGATAATGTAGGGAGAAATTTCCTTCTTTTGGCCACTATGGGAGTTTAAAGTTCACTCAATAATTTGGAATTCTTTACAATGTCTGGAAGATGATCATAGGTATACAGCCTACAAAATTTATTTTCTGGGTCACAATCTGATACCATCAATTCACAATGAAATTAAGCCATATTCACCTGCAATTGAAAATCAATGTTTATTTTCTCATTTTTATTTAATTCAAGTATTTCTCAGAAAAAAAAAATTCGACCCGTGTGTTTTTTGTCTCTTCTCAAAGACAAAAAACATTCTATTTCAAAGTGCTGTTTAAATTTTAATAGAACAATGAATGAAATCACTCTGTGAAATTAAAGATTTTAAAAATTAATCGCGTGTTGCTTGAATGAATGACCTGCTCGTGTACGTAACAGCTTCATTAAAAGTAATGCAACAATTGGATAAAAAAGATTACCTTTTGGTGTATGTGTAGAGATTTCGTAAGCAAAAGGTGTTTTGGTAGTCATGAAATTGTGACGCAACGATCCTTTTAATTTTTCCAACTGAAGCAAGTACCGGAATCAAAGACTTACGTTCGGAATAATTATTCGTAGTTGAGAATATTTTTAAGTCGATACCCAGTCAACAAGTCTGGCGCATTAATGAATAAAAGATTATCGCCAAAAAATAGTCTTAAATCGACATACCTTGTTCTCAGGGATATTGCGCCGGGTGGATGTCTGATTCAAAAATGCTCTATCTTTCGGCTGAATCCACTCTCATTCAATAACAACAGCAGGACTGTGACATTCAGCTGTCTAGTTTCCTTTCGTGAAACACCCTCCTCCTTTTGTTAAAACATCTGTTTTGGTGACCTGACATTCTCAATAGGTTGCAAGGGCGCCATTTTTAACTGAATCTAAATAGTTTCCAGTTTTCTCTCGACCTCGACTGACATTTACGTGGCTTTTTCGTCTTGGGAAATTTTAAAGATTCTTTACTGCCCTTCATATATTAATTGCAATAACTTTAGCGCGTTTATTTGCCTTAATTGACCCAGTGAAGCAGAATTTTCTCTCCTCTTAGTTTTACGAGGTATCTTTTAGTTATGCGTACACAATAGCCAAACTTGTAGAAAGAAAAAATAATACATGGCGGCTGTGTTACAGCACTGGCAAACTCACACAAACGACTATCAGTGCGCGTGGTTTAAAGGCTGTATATTCCAGCAGATATGGCGGGAAAGATGCCATAGCCTTGCTTTAGGTGAGTATTACGATTTTTCTTCCTCATTGAGAAAGATTAGGGGATGGGAAAAGTTTCTCGTCATGAACTTGTTACATGTATAATTTCAGCTGTGTTGTGAAACATACCACATGTGTTTACCGTGAAATCTGCAACGGTGGCTTTGATCGAATGTATCTCTAGAAAAATACGTCCTCAGCTAATTGAGATTTGAAAACGGGGTATATTTATTGAAGAGAAATGCAAGATGAAGTGAATCTTAAGTTTCTGTTGTTCCAAGGATTTGTGATGATTTTTAGGTAATGTTGAGATTGTGGTTTTCTTTCCCACATGAGTGAGGTTTCACGTTATCATTATGGTTGGAAATATACTTCATTGAAAAAAATGTACTGTTGTGGTTTAATTTATCCTTCGTCTAAATGTTGTTTTCCTCAACTTAAGTGAATATAGTAATATTTGAGTTTGGAAGGAAGGAACGAAGGAATTAAACCAAAGTTTACCTCTATATTTGTTCCTCTCTATGGCATAATTGTTGTAAACAGTGTCCAATAACCTTGCAATTTAAAACTTGTTTCCAGGGATAGGAAAAAGGACGTCATATCGCTGTCAGCATATCACTTACCTAACAAGAATGCTTCTGGACTGTTTACTGAGCCATAGATTTGATGAAGCCCTGGAGTGTCTGGTTGGACTATGTGGAGTTTGTAGAAGAATACCTGAGCTGTTTTGGCGAGTAAGTTGAGACATATCATGTACATTAGGTTAACATTTTAACTCTCAAGATCTGATTGTCAATTCTCCCCTCTTGCTGCTACACATTTCATGGTAAACTACTTACAAGAATTTGTTGTTATATCAAGAGGACAACTTCAACCTGATAAGTTTGAGTATTCTCATTACCTGCTTGCTGGATAATGTGTAGATATTATAGGAAGAAGTTTAATAATAATAATAATAATAATAATAATAATATAGATCAATTTCTATAGCGCATTTCCATGTAAATGCTCTAATGCGCTTTACAACACTGTGCGGGGGACTTTTCCAGACTGCCGGCAGCAGTTTACAATTAATAAAGGAGAAATTTTTTACAGATGCCCCCTCCCCCCCTTCCCAGTAAACAGGCCAGACCGCATCACAGTAATCTTGTGATGTGGGTTCTTTAACGTCCCTTGCCGAAATTAACTAATTGATAGGTGCAGGAGACGGGACCTCTGGCTTTACGTCCTATCCGAGAAGACGAAGCAATGTGAGTGAAGCGTCTTGCTTAAGGACACAACGTCAAGCCCCAGCCAGGACTTGAACCCAGGCCATCTGACCTAGAGTCCAGCGCACTGACCACTGGACTACTCACGCCTCATTTAGAGGCGTTACATGTTAAGTTACATGTTAATCATAACTGGGACTGAAAAGGTTAAGTCTGTACTCAATCCAAGTGGCACATTGAGTCAGAGCTTATCCCAGTTTCCATAGCTTGAAGTGACTGGGATACTTAAGACTCACCCCAGGACTCACCCCAGGATGGGACGCCAGTACATGGCAAGGCTACCCCTCGGCATTTCATCAAGCTTCCCTGACAGATCACTGTTATCCATGTTTATTCCAGGGTGGAGACAAGTGTTGTGAGACTTGAGTGTTTTCAAGAAGTTTCAAACATGTTTTTAGTCTTTTTCCTAGCTTGAACATGTAGTGAAGTATGTCTATTATTTATTTATTTATTGTTTTGCTTTCTAGACAGGCTCAGAAGTACTGAAAAACCGCCCAGGGAGCTACATGCATATGATTCAATTATTGAAAAATATGTTTGTAATTTGTGTGCCCTTCAAAACTGAACTTCTGCTGGATTTTACCATGTACTTGGTGAAACACAACAATGATATCACAGAGGCACAGGAACTTTTAACATCAAAACTTTCTCAAAAGCCATTTGTGTCCAGCCCTATTCTTCAAGCTTATGCGGGACTCTTTGCATATCTTGAATGGAAGAAATGCAAACACCAGTTTGACAAAAGGTATTTAGAAGCTGATGATGATAGTGATGTGGACTTTACAGGAGGTGAGAGGACTGATGGAGATCTGAAACGTCAAATGGATTTTCATGGAAAGAAAGCTCTGGTTTTTTTCGTTAACTTAGTAGAACATTGTGGTGTGTGGGACATCTTTATTACAAGACAAGTAGAGATGTTACAATATTATAACATGACTGAGGAGGCGAAAAGGATCCTAGTGAGATATAAAGAGAAAAATCCTGAAAACCTTAATTCACATCGGTAAGACATTAAATAAATCAAATGTAACTCTTTAACTCCCAAGATCTGATTTTTAACTCTCCCCTCTAGCTGCAACACATTTCCTTGTATATTGAATTCAAGAATTTGGTGTTCAATCAAGGGAACAACTTCTACCTGATAAGTTTGAGTATTCTCATTACCTGTTTGCTTGTTAATGTATGGATATCATAGGGAGAAGTTACCAGTTGATCGCTTCCGGGAGCTAAAGAGTTAAGTGAAACAAAATATTTTCTCATTGATATTATTACTCTTATATTTCTGCTTGATGTGGTACTCCTAGAATTTAAAGAGTTTTTGTGAAGCAAAAAGTCTCCTATTATATTTACATGAAATGGTTTTTACTGATATTTTGAAAGCTTTCAAATGACAACCTGAACTCCCAACCAAGGCACCTTGGCTATTTTTACCAGCTGAGATAATGTTCTGTACTTACTTTGGCGTGTGACTCCACTTTTGATTTCTGCTCACGTTGTGGAATTGTCAGTCACCATTACTGACAACAGTCCTTTTCAATGACTACACTAATCCAGACAATCAGGCTACATGGTCCAATGAGACCCCATGGGTTTAAACCATGCACTACTATAACAACTCTTGCTAATATCATTTAGATGTCTTATCACAAGAGTCCAAGTTGATGTTATAATTTTGGCTGTTTTGTTTTTCACTTTTAACAGGTACTTATATTATTTTCTCAAGAGTGCATGTGCCAGTAAGGAAGAGTTGTGTTCAGTTCTTGAAGATTTGCTGAATGTAGATCCAACAAGTGAACTGAGTGAGGAATATGTCAAGCTTGCTGAACACAAAAAAGGTAAAAGTTTTTAATGTGTGTAGTTCTGCTTTTACTTTCTGGAAAAACAAAAATTTAAAGAGGCAAATGTAACAATTTTTCACAGCACAGGCTTCTTAACCCTTTGACCTTAAGAGTGACCAGCATCTAATTTCTCCTTACAATATCACCCCTGAATCACACATTACGGTCAGGAGAATAAAGGAAATGATCACCAACTAGAGAGGCTCTTGATTGTTAAACAAATTCTCCTTGTCAGCACTCTAGGAAATGTACAGAGAACAATATGGAGAATATGCATACTGATGTTAGGGTAAAAGATTAAAATATTTCAGTCCAGTATTGGTTTTTTCACTGTTGTTAAACTTTAGGAGGTAAACTCTCGCTGGTGAGATTTCAAAGGGCCACTCGTGAAATTCTTTCCTTTGGATATACTAATCTATATTCAAACAACAGTTTGCTTGAATTTGACTTTTGTGCTCTGTTTGTTACAGATCAATTAAATGGAATCATAGATATTTTAGGAGCGCTTTTCGTCAAGCTCGACCATGCAGCATGTCGATATTGTGTGACAACCTGGAAGGAACTTGCTGCTGTTCTTACTCAGTTCTGTGCAGCTCATGACACAAGGGAATTAAAGATATTTTGGGATGAGCGAGTTGATTGGTGGCCACAGTTTCACTTCCGTCTCAGTCTCGTTCCCAACAAGGACCATGTGTCAAAACTGGAATGGCAACTGACTCGACATAAGGCTGAGGCTGCTAAGTGGCTCCTTGGACAAGGTGTGTGTTTTGTAGGCATACCAACAAACGTTTCATTGTGCATTTCATAATCACTCCCGTTTAGCGTTTGGGGGGAATTCAAGAGAAGCAGTGATACAAAATGTGCGAGTTATAGATAAGTCATTGTTATGCATGGCGTTGTTAAGCTTCCAACGTGTGGCTTCTCAGGTCGTTGTACGGTGTAGCACTCAACTAGTGTTTGGAGAGGCATGAACTACAATCCAGATTTATTTTCTACAACTTCTTTAATTTTAGGTTGCCTGCGAGGATAATTTCTTCAATTATTTGCAATACGCATCTCTAAACATGATGTAACAAATGTAAAGGTTATGAAATATTTCATTTAGTTGTGGTAAAAGAAGGACTTGGTACACAGAAATGAAGCTATGAATCCCTGAAAGTAAACTTTAACATTCTGGCTAACAAATAAACCATTACTTTGGATAATGTGGGATCATGCGAAAGTTGAATATAGGCACCAAATACAAAACACAATCAAATTGTTACTGTTATTATCATTTTTTATAGTGGAAACATGAGGCAGCAACAAACAACAAGGCCGTTATTAGTATGCAATAAATCATTAAGTATGTTAGGGCAAGTTAGATTTACTTCCCCGGACTTTGTCATTCTGTGTAGAAATCTTGCACTTATTGTTTTTCGTTTATTTGTTTCAAGTCTTGTGACGAGTTTCTCCTTCTTCGCCTTTTTTTGCTCCATTTCTCCTTCGTCTCTTCCCTATTCTTCTTCTTGATGATGAAGATGATGATGATGATGATGATGATTATGAACACGATGATCAAGAAGAATCATTCCCATCATTACCATCGTCACTATCTTTTACTTCTCCTTCTCTTTTTTTTACCGCTGTTAAAGAAAGCACTAAAGGGTCATTCATGATCAAGTGCCTTTTCGTACTGATCCTCCCACACAAAGGATGCTAAAATACTTTGGAGCTTTTTGTACAATGGTACGTCTGTATCTTCGGGAAAAAGATTGAAAGATTTCACTGATTCCACTTCCCAATCCACTGTAGACTTACTCACGATAAAGAAGTCGACTTTTTTCTTGTATTCCCTTCTCGGCGCTACTACGTATTGCGATGATGAAATACCAGTATTACTCCTTTTACTAAAAAATCATATCTTCATCGCGCGCAGTGAAGATACTATTTTTATCTTTCACTTGTGAGGATATTGGTGTCGCCATAGTTACTAACATGCTGTTAGAGAATTTTTCTCTTCTTCATCAGAATTTTGACTTTTTGGAGCAGAAAATATAAGCATTGTTGTCTTTATTTCTCCTTTATAAGTTTATATCCGAGTTTCATAACATTTTTGTGACAGGCATTTTGCGGTAGGTGACCACTTAAATTCCACTATTTTGCTGTTTCGAAAGTGAATTAAAAAAAATTTGTGTTTTATGTGGAAATTTCATCAGTATCTATAATATAAACAGAACATTACATGGCCACGCGGGGATACAAATTTTATTCACGAGTGAGCGAAGCTCACTCGTGAGAGATACTTACAGTACTCGATGTTAAAATTCATATCCTCTATTTATTACATTTTTCAAAGTCGAAAACGGTCAAATAGGGATCGACAAGCAAGGCCTCTGCGATTTTGGGTTTGACCCTGACAGAATACTAATTTATTACTGTCAAATGGTCAAGTTTCTTTTCGCTCCATTTGACGTCAAGCTCGTTGTTGGGAATTGCCTCCAAGATCAGTTGAAATACCAACACACTCGCAAGAAATCCTGATTTCTTCTCCTTTATTAATCACCAATAACCTACAACAACCTCTTCTCGCTCTCCTTTTCTTTCCTTTTTCTGTCAATCATTGGTTTTTTGGGTTGCAATTAAAGGGATCCAAAGTTCAAGACTATCAGATTTCAACGCATTGTCTGTCACGATCAAACAAACCCGAAATTACCCTAACTACAACAGTGCGACAAATAATAACAATACTCCGCACAATTTCCGACTGCTCCTTTTTATTGAAAGTGAACCAGATACGTTGAAATTCTGAACGTGAGCTGTAATTCTGTAATTTGGTGTCGTGCGAAGAGTGTTCTTAACTTTTAAGTATGTTTTGAACCAATAAAACAAATAATTGCTATGGTTGTGAAGGTGTAGTCTGATCGTCCGGTTGAGTGTAGTCCTGAGAAGGACTGTTGTCGGTAGTAGTGACTGACGTTTCGACAACCTGTGTGGAAGTCATCATCAGAGTCAAGTGAATGATTGTTGTCAGTAGAATGTTCTTATTACAGTTCGTGTGAAATGATCGGTTGGTTCTGCCGTGATGTTATTGGCTGTAAGACTCAAGTGACGTAAGTCGGTCGTGATTGGTCTGTTTCGATCTGTCGGTAAAGTTAGGTCGTTCTTTTTCGGTCGTTTGTGATGTTTATGTCGTGAATGAGTCGTTTGTATGGAGCGGGTAGTTGTTGACATCTGTTTAGGGGAGTCTGTTCTAAGTTAGTAAACCAGCTTTCCAGAGTCAGTCGTTGAAAATAGTAAGTGCTGTAGGTTAGGCATTGCGCAGAGTCCCAGTCAATGTTTTGGTTGGTAAGTCGATGGTGTTCAGCAGTGTGGTTGCTGACATCACCTTTCCTCGTCGCCGGTCTGTGTTCAGTCAGTCTTGTTGTGAGGTTTCTGCCAGTCTCACCGATGTAGGAGGCCAACAATCATTCACTTGACTCTGATGATGACTTCCGCACAGGTTGTCGAAACGTCAGTCACTGCCACCGACAACAGTCCTTCTCAGGACTACACTCACCCGGACGATCAGACTACACCTTCACATGTTACCCCCGGGTTCAAACCATTTACTGAATTTCTATGGTTGATTGACATGATCAGCTAGTACTGAATTTCTCTTGGAAAAGACATATATTGAGATTGAATTTGATGTAACTTGCCTTTTTTCAAGTTCCTTCAAAACTCTTTCTGTTTTACTAGGATTGTTCAGACGTAGTTTTGAATCTCAGCTTAACTCTTTCACTCCCAAGATTTGATTCATAATTCTCCTTACTGTCGGCTTTACAAACTTTATGATGTTAGTTTGGAGAATTTGGTATTGCATCAACCAATAATACCTTCATTGATATATTTCGTTATTCTCATCACTTTTCTGCTTGATATTGTATTAATACGGTAAAGAGAATTTCCGTCTTCGTCACTAATGCGAGTGACTCGCATCGAATTTCTTCCTACGATCATGATCATCCCCTGAATCACACATTAAGGTCACGATGATAAAGGAAATGATCTCGAACTGAAGAAGCTCTTGATTGTTAAGTTCACAAATTCTCCTTGTCAGCGCTTTAGGAAATGTACGAAGAACAGTATGGAGAATATGCATACTGATGTTAGGGTGAAAAGGTCCTTAGGTAATGTATAGAGAACAGTATGGAGAATTTGCATACTGATGTTAGGGTGAAAAGGTCCTTAGGTAATGTATAGAGAACAGTATGGAGAATATGCATACTGATGTTAGGGTGAAAAGGTCCTTAGGTAATGTATAGAGAACAGTATGGAGAATATGCATACTGATGTTAGGGTGAAAAGGTCCTTAGGTAATGTATAGAGAACAGTATGGAGAATATGCATACTGATGTTAGGGTGAAAAGGTCCTTAGGTAATGTATAAAGAACAGTATGGAGAATATGCATACTGATGTTAGGGTGAAAAGGTCCTTAGGTAATGTATAGAGAACAGTATGGAGAATATGCATACTGATGTTAGGGTGAAAAGGTCCTTAGGTAATGTATAGAGAACAGTATGGAGAATATGCATACTGATGTTAGGGTGAAAAGGTCCTTAGGTAATGTATAGAGAACAGTATGGAGAATATGCATACTGATGTTAGGGTGAAAAGGTCCTTAGGTAATGTATAAAGAACAGTATGGAGAATATGCATACTGATGTTAGGGTGAAAAGGTCCTTAGGTAATGTATAGAGAACAGTATGGAGAATATGCATACTGATGTTAGGGTGAAAAGGTCCTTAGGTAATGTATAGAGAACAGTATGGAGAATATGCATACTGATGTTAGGGTGAAAAGGTCCTTAGGTAATGTATAGAGAACAGTATGGAGAATATGCATACTGATGTTAGGGTGAAAAGGTCCTTAGGTAATGTATAAAGAACAGTATGGAGAATATGCATACTGATGTTAGGGTGAAAAGGTCCTTAGGTAATGTATAGAGAACAGTATGGAGAATATGCATATTGATGTTAGGGTGAAAAGGTCCTTAGGTAATGTATAGAGAACAGTATGGAGAATATGCTTACTGATGTTAGGGTGAAAAGGTCCTTAGGTAATGTATAGAGAACAGTATGGAGAATATGCATACTGATGTTAGGGTGTGTAGGGTTAATTTTTAGTATCGCAGTGACATCAGTATGCATATTAACCATGCTGTTCTTTGAGCATTTCCCAAGGTGCTGACAAGGAGAATTTCAGTAAATTTTGCAAAGGCAACAAAATTGCAGGAGCCCCCAGGGCAAGTGCAATTTGTAGTATTTGAAAAATTTACATGTGCTTATTTACACCAAATTACACGAGAAATCGTTAATAATCTGCATGAAAAAAACATCACAGAAAGTCAGGACAGACAAAATTTTGACATCGCGCGCACTATTTGTAATTTGCACTTGTGTTAGAACTTGGCATTCGTTTCATAGGAAAAAAATGTACCAGTATTCAGCCAATCAGATGCGCATAACTTTGATATGTGTATTATTACAAGGTTTACTGCTGCTCTTGTATGCCACATTTTACATCCGGTTTCTCTCTCTTTTTGAGACTTAAACGCTCGTAAAAGCTTGAGGGAAAAGTTTTGAGTCGAGTTTGGATGCCAGTTGATAATTTAACTGTAGATTTTGGACTCTGAATAACTCTTTAAAAAAAAAATTAATAAATATATTTTTTGGTTTTAGGAAACCCTTTCACCCAAGCTGTAAGAAATCAAGAACCACAGTACAGTGAAATAGAGTCGTCTTTATCTCTCAGTGGCACAGGATCATCAAGGATTACAAAAACAGTTAATGGCGAGGGGTGTTCGCCCCGGAAAAGGAAACGTAATGACGATTCTTCCTATAAATACAAAAGAAGAATCCTTTGTGGATGACTAAAGAGTCAGCTTTTTTATTGTATGATATTTTCATTATTTTATTTTAATGGCGAAGAGTAATCAATTAAAACGATTTGTAATGGGTAAATAAACAGGCTACCCGTACTTGAAAAAGTTTTGTGCACGAAAAGTCTCGAGTTTTTCTTTTCCCTGCATTTGTTTTCCTTTTACCGATTTCAATAAACGTTTCAATTCTTTCCGCATATTTTGTGAGACAGCAGTTGTTTCTAATGTTTTCCTTAGAACTTTTGCGCGCGAAATTAGCGTGTGGCCGGCTTGAATTGATTGATACACTCGTCTTATGCCCAACGTGTCACCGCTGTATTGGTGACGTGTTAGTGTACATCGAGTTTGCTGGTGAATCCTGTAACCTCTGATAGTGATTGGCACCGAATTTCTCCTTACAGCATCACAGGTGAATCAAACAAAGGTCATGAGAATAAAGTAAACGATCAATTAGATCACCAAAGTCGGACATGATTGGCTAAAATCGAACACTAGTGTCTACAGTCGGAGTCCAGTGTCTACAATCGCAACACTACCGTCTAAAAGTGGACACTGTTGTCGAGAATCGGAGATTAGTGTCTAAAATTGGTTACTAATGGTTAAAATCAGACTCTATATTCTAAAATCGGACTCAAGAGTCCAAAATCGGAGAATGGTACCTTAGGATACTAGTGTCACAAATTGGACACTAGTGTCCAAAACTAAACACAACGGTCTAAAATCGGATGCTAGTGTCCAACATAAGGATCCTAAATCAGACACGTGTTCAAACCAAACACTAGGGTCCTAAATCGGACACTAGTGTTCAAAACCAGACACTGGGGTCCTAAATCGGACACTAGTGTCCAAACCAGACACTAGGATCCTAAATCGAACACTAGTGTCTAAACCAGACACTAGGGTCCTAAATCGGACACTAGTGTCCGAAACCAGAGACTAGGGTCCTACTCGGACACTAGTGATCAAACCAGACGCTAGGGTCCTAAATCGAACACTAGTGTCTAAACCATACACTAGGGTTCTAAATCGGACGCCAATGTCTAAAACCAGACGCTAAGATTGAAAATCGGACACAAGTGTCTAAAATCGGACACCAGAGTTAAAAAAAGACAGCTATTGTACAGCTTTTAACGAAATTTATTTCTCAGGGATTAAAAATTGAGTCGAGTCACACCCCTGGCAAATTTGCCGATAAGATTGCGACATTACTGTAAATTGTAGTAAAAATAGAGTTAGAAAGGTGGTTATTTTTTTTTTGTGTGTTCTTTAAAACTTCGATAGAGTCGGAATCCGAAGACCTGCGGTTCAATTCCTCATGGGGCCTCAAAAGTTTTTCTCTGGCATACGCTCGTGTCCGACGAAAAAGCATTTTGCTATGAAGTTAAGGGTGCTTGTGGGAGGCAGCCTGGTTTCTATGGTAACTTACACGCGTACAGAGTGATCTCATCTTGAGTATTAAAAAGTGACTTTTTACCACTACCTAAGAAATGTTTAAACAATTTTCAAAGCAGTAGACGATGCGCATGGCATTGATTTGATAAATATTTGGCGGAGATCTATGGTTGGGTTTCAGGTGACGTCACAAGCTTTGCTGAAATTAGTGTCCCCGATGTTGGTGTCCCTCGGGCTCGGGTGTCAAATTTATGAATAATTAGTCAATTTCTAAAGTGAAGCCCTCTCTCTTATCGCCGTATTATTTCGCCAACTACATGAAAATCCAGAAAGAAAAAAGCGATAAAAGTATCTGGCATTCATCTTAAGGCATCCCAGTGCTCTCTGAGTATGCCGAAAGCTTAGAGAGTTGGAAGGAAAGATGTTTGCAAAAGATCTCGGTCATTGGGGTTGACCCTGCAAGCATACCAGCCGAGAAGTTCAGTCCAAAATGCTTGCCTCCTGTGGAAGCGTCGGACTTGCTGAGTTACCTCGTTCTTGAGACCAGCTTCTACACCAAAAAGCAATTCAAGGCGTTCAAAAGTCTAGAGGCGTTTAATCAAATGGTGTCGGGATTTGTAACCTCAGTTGTAGGCAAAGTAATCGCCGACAGGTATGCCGTGAGAGCACGAGTTTGGCATTCACAGCATGTGAATGATCCTTTAGTGAACATTTGGGTCATTTCCGAAAACGATTGGACTATTTTGTCAGCCCATTGCTTGGGATGCAAAGCTGGACTGGCTGAGTCATGCTCACATATCGCGAGTGTTTTATTTATGTTAGAGGCAACTACTAGAATTCATGGCAAGCTCGCTGGGTGTCACGAAAACTCAGACACCGAAAACTCAGGTCCCTCGTGTTCTCCAAGCTTCCGAAGTGCTCCATAATTCGATAGTGCATAGCATAAAGCATGAACCAATTTTTTTTATAATATAACCGGTGGAATAATGCAACAAATCCGACGCGAAAGACGGACAACAATATCAAGAGTGATTCTTCAGTGAAGCGAATCGTGACGGCGCTGATGCCGAGTCTTCTTTCGCGTTTTTCTCTTTCTGCCTCATTTAAGAACTCTAGCCCAAGGGTCGCAAAATTGTCTTCGTTGTGGGACTGGTGGGCCGAGTCTCTGTTTGTATCCATTATTATCGCGAAATATTTAAGAATTTTAACAGAGCGACAACAACGATCTGTGCGACAAAGTACAAAAAGGTAAACAAACGTCCCTTTCGGCTCGTCAATATCACGCCACATTTTAATACTTTGGTGTTGGAGCGAGCGCATTTGATCCTGTTAACTGTGAATGAAAAGTTCAAAATTAACGGGAAAAATGGAGGAAATCTAAGCTAAATGAAGTCTTGTGTCACTCTAAAAAGTTTTAATACTCAACCATCGGACGATTTTGCGAAACGTGCAACTTGCGGCCTTGCTTTTGCTGCTTCAGTTGGATCAAGACCCAAAAGGTCAAAATACACGCGGGATTACCAGGAGTGATCATGAGTCGAGTTTATCTCTTGAATTTTCGAGGAGTCTGAGTTTTCGGGGTTCGAGGTCTGAGGTCTGAGTTTTCGGGGTGTGAGTTTTCTTGACACCCCAAGCTTACTTGCACTCAGGTAAAATGCTCATGGATTTTGCCGACATAGGTCAATGAAGTGCCGTATGCGAGGGCTAAAGACATCGATTTCTCATCGGCTAAGAAGCTCAAAGAAAAGCTCGACCAAAAAATCGAGGATCTACAACAGCCGCAAGCCTCGAACCATACAACAACTTCTAGTTCCTTCTGTTCTTCCCTTGATTTGTGATGATCTTAGGTATAGCGCATTTGATCATATATATAATGAATTTTGCGCTATAGAAATAATAAAATTATCAAATTATTATACGAAAAAATCTTTTGTCTTTATCCTTTCCACTTTTGCTCGAACAGCCAACAATAATGCATAAAACCATCCCTTCTTTCTCACATAAACTCTTCGTTAGATACGGTTTGTTTACGCTCGAGGGACACCAAGATGGCGGATAGTAACCGTTGCTAAGGTATTGGTCACGTGGGTGAAACCCAATGATTGATAGGAGATTAAACTGCATAAGACCGAAAGTAATTAACCACAACGTGGTGTCATTTATGACACTCCACGTATCCAAGTGTGATACCGCTGGCTTACTGTAATAGTGGCTTCACAAATAGTTGCCGGCGGTAGTGACATGGCAAGTTTGATCTCTTTTGTCCTCAAAGTACTTGTTTCGTCGGTGTCATCTCCAGGCGAGGGATTCGCAAAAGTGATTGAAAATGTCCTTAGACTCTGAAGTTCGTAAGAGATCCGACATGTTGGAAGAAACTGGCCCAGATCCAGATCCGGTTATAACAGCGTCAGGAAGTACGATGAAAAACTCAACTTCTTTCAAAACCAATCGTAAATGGCTTCTTTTTAACACACATTTGAACGCTGTGATTTATTCTTCTTGTTTTTGGGTTCAGATTGGAGTCTTACCGGTAAGGTAAAATATTTAAGGCATTTTTTACAATGGTGTTAAAGAGAACCTTGTTTCCCGTTTTTTTTGTTCTCAAATTGGATTTCAAGGAAGGTGAATAGTTTTTGAAAGCCAATATATGTTAATCGTTTATCACGAAACGACAGGTATAGAGGAATTGGAGCAAGTTTCTTCAGTCTGTTATAAATTATTTGCCCTTTCCTTGGAAAATTATGCTCTTCTAAATCTACAGATGAAGAATTTTTTTTCTTGTGGTTGCTGTGGAGTTCTAAGTTTAGGCGAGAATTAAAAGTATTTCTTTTAGTTATCAGCTGACACTTTACGATGAAGATGAACAGTCAACATATGCCCCACGTGTTATCCAAAACTTATTTCAGATTAAAACTAGTATGCTTTCATTGGCAATTGCACCTGCCAGCAGAGGATGGCAGCTTAATGACACTTGTCATGTCAGGGGAAGCTAATCTTGAATTTGCCTTTTCTTTTCATCGAGCCACCTTGCGAATTGTCCTTCTCAAGCCGTTCAGAAATCTTGAAAATCTCCTAGTGGTATTTCTTGAAAATTTTGCCATGCAAAGGGACTTCTTACTAATTATTTTTTTACCACAATCTGCAGTAGTGTCATGATCTGATTGGCCAATTTGCTGTTGGCTATAAAGATACAGACAACACTGCTGGCAACAACCTGACAACCTGTTGTGCAATGCCTTTATTAACAAAAGAATCATTTTATTTGACATAGATATTGTGCTGAAAAAACAAATCAACTGTGGTTTAGTGTGGTCTATACCCTTCTGATAATGATATCGGTCATCACAGTTGTCAAAATGGTGACCACTGCTAAACCACTGTCAATTTGTTAAATTTCCTGGGGGAAGGGGGGCAGAGGATTTGGTTGTCACAGTAAAATTTACCTGATCTTCACCCCCCTGAGGTTGTGTAGTATTCTAATGATTTCCCCTCGTAGGCAGTGTAAATCTTCCATAGCTCTCCCTTTCTACTCTGTTAGCAACCACTGATTCCCATCCACTCCCCCTGGAAAGCATCTGATCTATCCTCCCAGTCTTTTGCCCCACCCTCCTAGGGGATAAATAATGACTTATCCCTAACTCTCTTTGTTCTAAACCAGTCATGTCCGTTTTTGACCAAAATACTTCATAGGAAATATTTGGTGACCTGTGTGAGACATGGCAAGATTTGGTTTTTTAGGGTTGGTATGTCTGTGCTACATGCAAAATCTCATTTCAATCTATTATTTCCTCTTTATTAATTTTTTCATTGGATTAGTATTTATCCAAGAAACTTGGAGCTGACCCTGTAGTCTTTGGCTACCTTCAGACTACATTTGCAGTGGTACAGTTGTGTGGTGGACCAATATTTGGAAGATTTGGAGATATTTTTGGAAGCCGAGCAGCCCTGGTTTTGTCTTTCATAGCAGCAGCCATGAGTTACACAATTCTTGGTTTAGCTTCAACTGTAAGCATGCTTTTTCTGTCAAGACTCCCATCCATTTTTATGCATGCAATGCAAGGTAAGTTCAGTACAGTTACCAGGTTGTCTATTGCAGTATGGAGATTGAAGAAGTTTTCCACCTATGTCCAGCAATTTCTGATTAAGTTTTGATGGGTTGAGTTTTTTTTTTTAATTCTGCTATGGAGAATATTTTCCTGTTTCTTCACACTACTTTCTAGGTACCACTAACATTTCTTAACCTTTTACACCCTAACATCAGTATGCATATTCTCCATACTGTTCTCTATACATTACCTAAGGACCTTTTAACCCTAACATCAGTATACATATACTCCATACTGTTCTCTATACATTACCTAAGGACCTTTTAACCCTAACATCAGTATGCATATTCTCCATACTGTTCTCTATACATTACCTAAGGACATTTTCACCCTAACATCAGTAAGCATATTCTCTATACTGTTCTCTATACATTACCTAAGGACCTTTTCACCCTAACATCAGCGTGTATATTCTCCATACTGTTCTCTATACATTACCTAAGGACCTTTTCACCCCAACATCAGTATGCATATTCTCCATACTGTTCTCTATACATTACCTAAGGACCTTTTCACCCTAACATCAGTAAGCATATTCTCCATACTGTTCTCTATACATTACCTAAGGACCTTTTAACCCTAACATCAGTGTGTATATTCTCCATACTGTTATCTATACATTATCTAAGGACCTTTTCACCCTAACATCAGTATGCATATTCTCCATACTGTTCTCTATACATTACCTAAGGACCTTTTCACCCTAACATCAGTATGCATATTCTCCATACTGTTCTCTATACATTACCTAAGGACCTTTTCACCCTAACATCAGTGTGTATATTCTCCATACTGTTCTCTATACATTACCTAAGGACCTTTTCACCCTAACATCAGTAAGCATATTCTCCATACTGTTCTCTATACATTACCTAAGGACCTTTTCAGCCTAACATCAGTAAGCATATTCTCCATACTGTTCTCTATACATTACCTAAGGACCTTTTCACCCTAACATCAGTATGCATATTCTCCATACTGTTCTCTATACATTACCTAAGGACCTTTTCACCCTAACGTCAGTATGCATATTCTCCATACTGTTCTCTATACATTACCTAAGGACCTTTTCAGCCTAACATCAGTATGCATATTCTCCATACTGTTCTCTATACATTACCTAAGGACCTTTTCACCCTAACATCAGTAAGCATATTCTCCATACTGTTCTCTATACATTACCCAAGGACCTTTTCACCCTAACATCAGTGTGTATATTCTCCATACTGTTGTCTATACATTTCTTAAGGTGCTGACAAGGAGAATTTGTTTAACAATCAAGAGCTTTGTTAGTCACTGATCATTTCCTGTATTCTCGTGACCTTAATGTTTAATTAGGGAGTGATATAAGAAGAGATCAGTTTCCAGTCACTCCAAGGGCAGTTAATATTCTGTTGTTCTTAATGCTGAGCATGTGATATTACTTTTCAAAATGTGTTGCCTATCAAGATGAAATCATTATTTTTCAGGATCACAAATGGTTGTCACAGATATCTCAGAAAAAGAAGGTAAGGCTACTTCCTGCAGCTTTGAATTAATTTGACTGAAAAAAAGAAAAAGGGCAAAGCATTTTCGTGGGATGATCGTCATCTTTTTGTTGGACATTGTCATGGTCCATTGTTAGGCTCTGCTGTGAGTAGTGGCTTGGGTTTGAGCCCAAAATGTCATCATTTTGTAAGGTCTTTGTATCCATTAAGGAGAATGTGGCTGCTGGCAGACTATGCCAGACTTACATTGATATTGTTAACTGCAGCACCATAGTGCTAGCTACAGTAGGGCTGGGGAAAATAAAGCATGAGAAAGGGGTTGGGAAGGGTTAGGGAGTTCTATGCGGAATCTGTGTTTATTTGAACAATGTGATACCTTGTAAGCAGTGCTTGGACTTAGAAAACCCGAATTTTGAATGCCTATGGCTTATTTTGCGTCCCAGACGCCTGCCAAGACCTCTATCTGGCATAGCTATTTGTGTTGTTTATCATCCTCCAGGTCGACCTGCCGATAGTCACAAAAACACAGATTCCACATGGAACTCCCTAACCCTCCCAACCCCTTTCTCATGCTTTATTTTTTCCAGCCCTATTGTAGCTAGCACTATGGTGCTGCAGTTAACAATATCAACGTAAGTCTGGCATAGTCTGCCAGCAGCCACATTCTCCTTAATGGATACAAAGACCATACAAAATGATGACATTTTGGGCTCAAACCCAAGCCACTACTCACAGCAGAGCCTAACAATGGACCATGACACTGAATGACTATTTAATTAATACTACCGACTGTTTGTGTAACAAACACCCTGATAATGGTTTGGTCCTTCTTGGCGATTTCAACGATTTTGATTGCAGTAACTTGATTACTCATCACAGTTTAAAGCAGGTCGTCCAACAACCTACCAAAGACTCTGCTATTCTAGATCTCATACTATCGAACATGCATAATGTGTGTAGCAGTCCAACTACTCATGCCCCGCTAGGCTCAAGTGATCGTAACATCGTACTCTGGCATCCTAGCCAAGTGCACAGGCGATCCCCTGGGGTTAGATCCACTAAGCGCCTGGTGCGCCACTACCCTCGATCTGGAATCGACGCCTTTGGAAGATGGGCTACTACACATGAATGGTTCATCGACCTTGGACCCAGACTGTCTGTTGACGATCTAGCATCCTCGTTTACTATCCAACTAACAGATGCCATTTATCGGATCCTCCCTGTAAAGAGCATCAAGCTGCATCAAACAGATGAGCCATGGATAACTCCTGAACTCAAGCTCGTAATTAAAGACGGACAGAAAGCATTTCACAGCGGCAACATCCCAACCTGGCGCTCTTTGAAATACAAAGTGCAGCAAGAAATAGGGAAGAGGAAAAAGTTCTTTTATAAGAACAAAGTACAACACCTAAAGAAAGATAACTGCCGCAAGTGGTGGAACTTTATCAACCAAATGTCTGGCAGATCTGAAAAGCCATCCCTTATTTCACTGGAGCGTGACGGGAAAATCATGAGCCAACAAGAACTAGTCAACAGTTTAAATCGATTTTACGTTTCAGTTAATGCGGATATACCGCCACTTGACAGTAATCTACTACCAGCTTTCCTCCCTGCTGAGGCAGAAGCCCCATTTGTGCAACCCCACGAAGTCTGCAAGATGTTACTTGCCATAAAAGCCTCCAAGGCCCATGGTCCAGACAACGTACCCTGTCGCATTGTCAAAGAGTTTGCTTATGAACTAGCTGAACCTATCACCACCATCTTTAACACATCACTCCAATCTGGCATTGTACCAGCAGCCTGGAAAGATTCTAATATAATACCCATCCCAAAAGTACATCCACCTATGGATGAGGGCGACACCAGACCTATTTCGTTGACTCTCTGTCTGTCCAAAGTCCTTGAGGATTTCGTAGCTACATGGTTAATTGACGATGCCAAGGATAAAATCGACCCAAATCAGTTTGGGTGCCTGAAGGGAACTTCAACTACGTATTGTTTACTGGACATGATTCACACCTGGCTTACATACCTCGACTCACACGGGCGACACCTCCGCCTTTGCTTTCTAGATTTCTCTAAGGCTTTCGATCTTATCGGGTACAACGTACTGATAGAGAAGCTTCTGGGCTTAGGAGTTCGCATTTTTTTTAATACCGTGGATAATAAGCTTCCTGACTAACCGTCAACAATGCGTTAAGTTACCTGGCTCCATCTCTGACTGGCTTCCAACAACAGCCGGCGTCCCCCAGGAAACAAAACTTGGTCCAATATTGTTCCTGGTGATGATAAATAACTTGAACATCTCCGACCCAGAATCCTGCACTTGGAAGTTTGTAGATGATGTATCGTTGTCTGAGGGTTTCGTAAGGAACAGCACCTCAACCATCCAAACAAGTCTCGATACTGTCGCCTCTTGGAGCTCCAGTAACTGGATGAAACTCAACGCTAAAAAGTGTAAAGAAATGCGGATATGCTTTCTCAAGGAACCCACAGAACTCCCTCATTTGAAGATCGGCGACCAACAATTAGAGCTTGTAACTTCACACAAAGTACTTGGCCTGGTGATTCAGAATAACTTAAGATGGAACAATCACATTGAAGCTACTGTCACCAAGGCTTCTAAACGCCTACACATACTCAGAGTACTCCGTCGAGGGGGTGTGGAGATGAATGATTTAACCACTATCTATATCTCACTGATACGATCTGTTCTTGAATATTGCTGTGTAGTATGGCACCACGCCCTCCCCTCCTACCTTTCACAAGAGCTAGATCGAATACAGAAGCGTGCTCTTAAATTCACAGTACCTACTTTATCTTACCCAGAAGCTCTGCAATTCCTTAATTTAAGAACATTAGTTGAAAGACGTTGTGAACTGTGTGTTAAAACTCTTAAAAATATCTCAAGAGGAGGGCCACTTTTTAAACATCTCCCGAAAGAAAGAAAGCAAGTGCATCAGTATCAATTGAGGAACGCTAGCAATTTTTCAGTGACTAAATGCAGGACCGAAAGACTGCCCCACAGCTTTTTCCCAAGGACTATTTTAGCCTTCAACAAATAAGAGTTTCTTTTTATATATATTTGCATACCCACATAATGAGTGTTTTAGAACAAAATGTACTGTGCCATGCACAGGTTGTAATTTATCCAGTGGAGAGCATTATCCAGCCCTTAGACAACTGGGCCTGTTGTGACTAAGACTGATTTGTTTTTGACCTTTTGGGGGGGGGGGTAAGTGGTGATGGTATGGAGGGGAGGGGTCAGAAGAGAATAGACAATCAACATAAGTTGCTTTTTGAGAATTTTTAGGACAAACACCAGTGTGATAATCTGTTGAGCTTGTACTTTTGTATGTTTTTTTTAACAGGTCGTGCAGATGCTCTTGGCAAACTGGGTGTGTCTTATGCCATTGGCATGGTGATAGGTCCTTTTGTTGGAGGTCTCATCACAAAGAGATATGGAGAACAGTCTGCAGCATTCTTTGCAGCAACATTTTCCTTCATTAGCATTATCATCTCACTTCTTTTCATCCCAAGAAATACGAAAGTTTTATCACAGGAGGAGAAATCTGCTGAAAAGCTTGAAGCAAGTAAGTTAATGAATTTGGTTCACCCAACTTGTTTTGTGGGCAAAACATTTGACTTTCACAGTGTCACTCTCCTTTCAAGAGTATTACAGTCAAACTAAGAGAAGCGTACCCCTCAAGATTACAGTAATGAATTGATCATTTGGATATTGAACTCGCCAGTCGTTTCAAGAATGCAATAATGAATTGATTATTTGATTATTGAACCCGTTAGCCATTTCACGAATGCAATAATGGATTGATTATTTGATTATTGAACCCGATAGCCGTATCCATTTTGAAAAGGTGCGGATCCTCGTTCAAATTAGAAGTCTATTTCTGAAGTCCAATAAGATTGTTCTATTTGACGAGGAATCCTGAAAATGAACAAACTGCACTGTAAAAACGCTGCGAAAACAGTTGATCGCAAATATTAACGAAATAAAAAGTCTTGCAATGGCTTCGCCCGTAATCTATTTTTTCGACCACGAATACACACAAGAATTTCTACAAGTTTGTTAAGATGTAAATAGGTGAAAAAAGCTCTCGATAACATTCCATTTACAACATTTACAAGAAGTTCTACACAACACTTGAACTCACTTTTCCCGCCATGTCTGATGCCATGTTGAAATGGTTCCCATACGTCATCACATGTTTGCCTAATCCAATCAGAAATGGACTTCTGATTTGAACAATGATCCATGCCTTTTCAAAACGAATACAGCTATCAGGTTCAATATTCAAATAATCAATCCATTAATGCATTCTTGAAATGGTTAGCGGGTTCCATGTTCAAATATTCATTCGTTATTGTGCTCCTGAAACAATTCGTGAGTTCAATATTCAACTAATCAAATCATTAATGTAATCCTGAGGGGTACACTTCACTTAGTTTGACAGTAATGGTTACCAGCAAATTGTCAAAGAAGTCTGATGAAGTTTTGGGAGGTAACCTTGCAATGGAGTGGTGTGTCATCCAGGGGGGAGTTGTAATTCTTCTAGTTGTTTCATGTTATGGAAACTTGGATAAGCTCTGGATGGGCCTCTCAACTCAAGTACAAATTTGACTCTTGAACTCCCATGAGTGACCAAGATAGAATTTCTCCTCACAATATCAATACAATATCAAGCAGAAAAGTGGCAAGAATGAACGAAAATATCAACCAGATCATTAGTTGATCCAATTCAAAATTCTCCAAAGTAACATCACAAGAATTGTATGGCAGACAGCAAGGAGAATTACTAATAAGATAATGGCAGTGAAAGAGTTAATTAACTTACCTGAACAGTTCAGCAATACCCACTGGCATTCATACCCATGGGTGGAAAAAGGCATTGTGTGAGTGAATTTTCATGCCAAAGAAGCCAACACACTGATCCAGCCAGATATCAAACCCAGTCCCCTTGAGCCACAATTAATTGCACTTACTGTCAAGCCAGTGATCACTCTATTGTGACATAATTTTGTCATTCTATAAGTCATTTAAAATCAACTATGAGTTTCCATTGACCTTTGATAACATTCATGCTTTCCCAAGAATCCTTAGGCAGCTAATGCCAGAAAATGTGCATATTCAATCCTCACATTATCCATACCACCTCTACATGTACTTCTCCTATCCATGCTTAAAAAAATGACCACAACAGACCAAGAAAAATTTCACAGGTTGTAACACCAAGGAAAACCCATAATTTCCTTCAATAAATGGGGCATGTAAAAGAGGTACATTGTATAACAAGTTTTTCATCAACGTTACTGCATGATGGTTTTGCTTTCTTGCAGATAACAAGGAACAGCCTGAAAGTGTTTTCAGTATCAAGAAGATCCTGGAACTTTTACATATACCTACTGTGTTATATTTGATAACCATCAAAGTCATCACAGGGATCCCATTTGGAATTTTTCAGTCTATGTTCTCTTTAGTGTCTATGGAATTTTTTAAGTTGGAGCCTCAGCACAACGGCTTTGTCATGTCTTATGTTGGTGGACTGTCAATAGTAAGTGATGCAAGATGTGTTGAACTCCTGTGAGTGACCAAGAGAGAATTTCTCCTTACAATATCAACTCAATATCAAGCACATAGGTAATGAGAATAAAGTAAAATGTCAATAAGGGGATTATTAAGTGATCGAACACCAAATTATTAGAACTCACACCATAATAATAATAATAATAATAATAATAATAATAATAATAATGGTACAGATGGTCACTTATTGGAACCTGGGAATTTTCACTCTCAATATCCAGGGCTCAACACTAACTTTTCAACTTACTAGCCAAGTAGCTAGTGACATCTTAGATGTTTTTAGATGTTATGACAATTTCAGTCTGTTTACCAGCCAAACTGGCTGGTGGAAATTGAAAACCACTACCCAAAACTGAATTTCTACTAGTCTGTGGCTTGTGGGCTACCGTTGATATTGAGCCCTGAATATCTAATGAGTAATTCTCCTTATTGACTGACATAGGATTCTTATAATGTTAGTGTGGAGAATTCGGAATGGTAAACGCTAAGTCTGTTTATGAGCCTAGTGGCCCATTAGGCCGGTGCTTAACTCCGGTTTCTGTAGCGTGAAGTGACTAGGAGTATCTCTACTCCCCCCTGGATGGGATGCCAGTCCATCGCAGGGTTTACCCCCCAGCATTAAATTTGCCGGTACCCATTTATACACCTGGGTGGAGAGAGGCACTGTGAGAGTAAAGTGTCTTGCCCAAGAACACAACACAATGTCCCGGCCAGGGCTAGAACCCAGACCACTCAATCCGAAGTTGAGCGCACCATCCATGAGGCCACCGCGCCTCCACAGGAGAATTTGGAATAGCATCAACTAATAATTAATTATTAATAATTTTGCTTTATTGTCATTACTTCTCTGCTTGGTATTGTATTTATATGGTAAGGAGTAACTATGTCTTGGTCACTGCTGAGATTAAAAAGATTAAAGTGCACCTACACCCAAAAAATTTTTTTCGCTTAACGAAGTAAGCTTATTTTTTTTAGTATTTCTGCACAAAAATTTTTTTATTTGCTCAAATCTTCAATTTTCTATGCCCAGTCAAAATACGGAAAATCGGCCGCCATCTTGCCCCACGACCGAGTTTAAAGAGGAATGGCTCTAGTGGGTAATGTGACGTCAAATCGAGAACACGAAAGTCTGCTTTTCACACATTTTCACTTGTTTGGGAAGGTTGTAGTCGATAATTGTCCGAAAATATGCCGACTAAGTGTGTTGTAGAAGGATGTAGCAACGTGCGAAATTTGCAAGAGGGTATCGCGCTCCATACAATCTTCATACAACACACCTAGTCGGCATATTTCGGACGATATCGACGACAATCTTCCCAAACAAGTGAAAATGTGTGAGATGCAGACTTTCGTGTTCTCGATTTGACGTCACATTACCCGCTAGAGCCATTCTTCTTTAAACTCGGTCGTGGGGCAAGATGGCGGCCGATTTTCCGTATTTTGACTGGGCATAGAAAATTGAAGATTTGAGCAAATAAAAAAATTTTTGCGCAGAAATACTCAAAAAAATAAGCTTACTTCGTTAAGCGAAAAAAATTTTTTGAGTGTAGGTGCACTTTAAGATAAAAGACAGACACAGCAAAGGCATTATTGTAAACATTCTTATTTGATGATGGTTCTCATCAGTCACTTGTCTTCTTACAGATCATGGTTCATAATAATGAATTATTCATTTTTCATGTTTTTACCCTTAGGTTGTTCAAGGACTTATTGTGGGTGTCTTGTCAAGAAGATTTAGTGAGCCTTTTCTGTTGAGAGGTGCCATATGTGTCATAGCATTGGCTTATGGGCTTTTGGTAAGGAAATTAGTGAAATGCATTCAAAAGTTGTTAGAAAACACCCCTCAGGAAAAAGGCCAGGCCCTGGTTGTTCAAAGGTTGGATAATGCTATCTACTGAACAAATCTCCATCCCATGGATGGTGCCGTATGTTTTGCTATCGCTTATCTGCTGTTTACACAACTGGGGATAGTTATTTTCTCTACTGATGTTGAGGTTTAAGCAAAAAGTGAATGAATCTTAATCTGTGAGCAGGCTCTTACTGTTAGTACTTTCGCACAGTGTTTCTTTGCCTGTGAGGTTTTATATCTTAAACAATGCATCTGTTAAGAGTAATATTTTATTCCATTAACCTTGTTTTGTGACTGTGTAAAGTTTTTTTTATCAAGTTCACCCAGTTTAAATATATTTTTCTATTCAATCATTTCCTTGCAGTACATGGTGACAGACATTTACCAGTTTTGTATTGTGATCATTCCAATGGTAGTTGGTGGGACAACACTGAATGTCATTACAACATCAGCGATGACTAAAAGTGTCACAGTCAGCAAAACAGGTGCTGTGTTAGGTCTCTCCATGGCGACCAACTCCCTTATAAGAACTGTTTCCCCAACCATGGGGAGTATCATGTACAAGAATTATGGTTGGCCTTCATTTGGCCTCTTGGGACTTGTGGTCAATGCTATTGTTGCCATATTTTTATTTTACCATGGTAAAGACTCATTTTAGTTACCAAGCTTAAGATTCACTCACAGATATTGGTAGAGCTTGAGGTGAACTATTTTCATGTACATTAACATTTTTACTGTTGCACTGGTTGGTGGTATCATAATTTATTTTTTAGAGTGCTAGAGAAAATTTGCCAGGGTTTGTTTACCTTTAAACTGAGATACACAAATATTTCTTCACACTTCTGTCTGTGGCTCCTAAATTTAAAGGCATACATGCCTTTATTTTAATGCGCTCTCAGGAAGAATAAGATATTTACAAGTAATTCCTCTTGTTCACATAAAGTTTATCAGTCAATAATTACTCAATTACTTACAAAATATATTATCAATCACCAGACAACACCTCAACACAGATTCCCTTACCATCCTTGTGCCACATTGATTCAATATTGGAACAACATATTTCCTATGTTATTGATATCACGTGAACAGTACTGCACTACTTTCGATTACGTTAAATTTAACTGGGACCACAGAAATACTAACATAATTTTTTAGTGTCACAGACTTAGTGAAATAATAAAATTCAACATTGCAGAGAAAAATAGATTAACCATTGAAGAGGTTAAGATCTTGTGTCTGGGCATCTTGTAAAATTAATTTAACGTTTCATTCATAAGGAATGATAGTTTGAAAATACAATTTCAGTAATTTTTCTTGTATGAATAACAAATAAAACTGAAGTAATTCTATACATAGAAAAAATGGGATGGGTTTGTGTTGATTTAAGCTGTGCATTATCACTAATATGTATCTGTGATATGTATTTGTTAAAATGCCTCCTTCAATCAAGACTAAATTATTAAAGAAAATAAGTTCCTATTCGCTACATGATAAAATCCTACTACTACTTTAAAAATGATTGAGTTGTAAAGGTCACGAAGTTGTTGTCTACTTGTAGTGAGTTTTTGAATAGAATACTTCCGACCAAAAGTGAACTAAAAGTACTGCTTCTGTTGTGTTGTCACACTTGTAATGCCCACCTCATGTGACAGAAATGTTACTCTCTAGATGTCAAACATAAGGAGAGAAAAGGTTCATGCCATTAATTCCCAATGCCAATAATAAACAAAAAAAATACTTTTGCTTGCATTGCTTACTTATCTGAGCAACTGCACACCCACCCCTCCCCTGACCCAAGAGCATTCAACTCATAATAAGGTTGAGTTAATGGGTGAGGGGTAGGTGTGCAGTTTTTTTCAGATACTGACCTAAATCTGATGTAAACATGATGATTATAATCGCATCAATAGTGCCATGACTGTTGAGTTTTTATCTGCAATCCTATTCTGAGGCAAGTCCAGCTACAGAATTGAATTTGGAATGAAAGAATGACACAGAACTGGACGTTAGCTCTTGACCTTCTTGGATGACTTTTTCAGTTTCTTGTAGCACGAGTGGCACATGCGGACTGGTGCATGGATCCCAAGGCGTCTTATTTCTGACTCATAGCTGCTACATCTGGAAAGCAAAGGAACAGAAAATGTTCTTCAATAATAAACTAAGAAAAATTGGTTGATGGGGGCAAACTAGTCCTAAAACACGAGTTTCTTTAATTTTTAACTGGAACACATGCAAATCACAATTTCTTCCAGCAAATACCAAAACTGTCTTAGTATAAGAAAAACCTATAGAAAGCGAAGCCAAAAGACTATGACTTACCTCACACTGGTGGCGCCTCTCAATGAATTTGAATCTTATTCCACAACCTGAGCAAATGTCAGATGTCAGCAAATTCATCTTTGACCCAATGTTTAGCCATTTGCCCTGCAAAAATATATGCGAGATATCAACTGAAAAGTCTGACTACAACAAACCCCATGAATCTCTGTGTCTATGACATGTGATCAGCATTGATATGCATTTATCAGCGTGAACAGTCCCTACCAACGGCGTCACTCACAGACCAACTTTAGATTCGCTTCCAAAGTCACCAACATGAACATTAGTATATGATGGTACATGGGTAGCAAGACTTAATAATGATAATTCATGACACTTATCATAATTTTTGATAATTTATTCAAATATACGACAATTGACCATTATGTTTGAAAATTTATAGTAACTGGTGAAATGGGTTGACGAGTTAAGAGCAATTATTTCACATAGAGGTTTACCAAACAGTTTCAAAGAGAAAAGATTTCTGCTTAACTCTGAAATGGTGTCAATGACACCCAGACTTTTTGGAGTTGTGTTTGAGGTCAGCGAATCAGTCATGATCACCCTGAGAAACTCGAATACACATTTCCTGGTTGGGTGAGAGATCAGCAGGCTCTGGGACGAGAACACAGGCTCAGACTCTGTTCCAGGCTCCCCCTCATTCTTACTATCTGATCCAAGCTGGATAAAAAAAACATAACACCATTTCTTAATCATTTGTCTTTCTCTCGTAAAATTCAGCGTTCCCGAGCAGTTATCAACTGACTGTCAAGAAACAAAAACCAATGTTATCGTTACAGCTAATCAAAACAAGGGATAACACTATCACCTGCCAATGAGAACTCAGTCAAGTAGAAAGTTCAGGAAAACGCAGTGACCAAGCCCCGATTGGAATTCATTTTACGTCTGACTGGTTGTGAGGATAGCTCAGGTTTCCAGGACCAATCACAGAGCGAGTCAAAACAAATACAAAGTAATCCCAGAATAGTAATGACACATTTGAAAGCTGCTCAAATGAAACAAAAACTTCTAATTTTCTCATTCCATCACAACACCTCTTGGACTGAATTTTAGCAAGTTTCTTCTCTTGGGAAACAAACCAGCGACAAGCCTCTCGAGAAATTCTTGTGAGGTGCACACTGTAGCAAAACTTAAAATGTTACGATACAAGTAGAGAAGGAACTGTATCAGCATCACTGGACATTCTCTGAGCCAGGAAATCTCCTCTGTATCTTGCCATGGCTGTGAATAGAAAAGCTCTTCGAAGGTATTTGGAGGTTTTGCCCCACTTCGACCTCAAATTTTTCAACTCGTTTCCTGACGACATAATGTTTCTTTTCTGACGAAATCATACTTCGTTTCCATCAACGCGCAAATTGACTATGCTAAACTGGCTGAAAACAAACGGACTCAATCTTTGGAGACTTAATAGGTCACACGCCCACGACTTTATAGAAAGGAACGAGGCACCTTAAGCAGACTATGACGTCGAGGAAAACGAAGTCGCGGCAAAACATAAAATCTAATGGGCAAAACAGTAGGTGTGCTTGAGGTTCCTTTGTGCAATTCTTAGCCGTTCCCCGCAAAACCGAAAAACAACGTGAATTCATCCAAATTTGCGTGGCCTAAGGGCAGAAACCCCAACGGAAAACTAATTAAGTTTCTATTTGGAACTCAACGCTGCTGAGATATATTATGCTGAAGTTGAGGTGTGGCGCTCTAGGAAACGCTATTCACATCCAGCAATTCGCGAAATACTAACTAAATAAATTAATTTTCAATCCGCGTCTTCCACAACTTTATTGTCCTGATTTAGTTTGCGGTCCTTATTAGTGAAAAGGCGACCTTTGGTTTGAGAATCAATCGCAGCACGTGACGTGCTAAACTGGAATCAGCTATGCGCCAATTAATATAAAGGATGTGTTGAGCCTAACTTGCGATGTTTAAGTGAAAATCACCGTTACAACACCTTTGAATTTCACCCACCTCGTTAACCATGCTGTGCGCCATTGCCTACAGTACGTGAGCTGCGGATCAGTAGATGTTGTACGAACCAGGTTCCAGGGGACTGGCGGTGGGGAGTTTGACTCCTGAGGCTGAAGGAGACCAGAACACAGAGTACAAACTTTCCCAGTCAAACTGCGCACCTGAATACACATCTGAAAGTAAAAAGATGCTGTTTTGTCTAAAATCATGACACATTGACCCGATCTTGAACCCGGAGCTCTTGATTCAGAGTACAGCACGCTGACCATTACACCACTGTAACTTTCACTGGCCAGCCTCTCACTGTTATTGCTCTTAAAAATTAAATCAGTTTATACCTGCCACGACATAAGTTGTCTTGTTCAGCATGATGTCAGTACCATCCAACCAGCTTCCACTACCCAGTCCCTCTCGGAACCTGTTGAGCGCTGGCACGCTGCTGAGGATGGTAACTAGTATGCGAGTGGCACGTACCACACTGGTGTTATGGAGATGCGCTTCTATGAAGAGAAGGGGCCAATCAAACCCGAGAGTCTCCTGAACGGCATCAGCAAAACTATAAAGCATAGAATATTTTAAGGAAAAACTTCAAAGCTGAACAAAGTTTGTTTAAGAGCTATTTCAGCCGAGTTATCGGGTCCTGTTTCAAATGAGGAGTAAGTAAGTAAGTAAGTTAGTAAGTAAGTTAGTAAGTAAGTAAGTTAGTAAGTAAGTAAGTTAGTAAGTAAGTAAGTAAGTAAGTTAGTAAGTAAGTAAGTGAGTAAGTAAGTAAGTAAGAAAGTAAGTAAGTGAGTAAGTAAGTAAGTAAGTAAGAAAGTAAGTAAGTAAGTTAGTAAGTAAGTAAGTAAGTGAGTAAGTAAGTAAGTAAGTAAGTAAGAAAGTAAGTAAGTAAGTAAGTAAGTAAGTGAGTAAGTAAGTAAGAAAGTAATTAAGTAAGTAAGTAAGTTAGTTAGTTAGTTAGTAAGTAAGTAAGTAAGTAAGTAAGTAAGTGAGTAAGTGAGTAAGTAAGTAAGTAAGTAAGTAAGTAAGTAAGTAAGTAAGTAAGTTAGTAAGTAAGTAATTTTTTTTTCCGAAGGGGAGGACATCCATCACACAGTAATCTCGTGCGTGGAAAATTAATGTCTCCTACCCCTAACCATTTCTTGATGTTATAGAAAGGTAGCATATTCTTCTCAATTATTTTAAGACATTGAGTGTTGGTCCGGCCGGGGCTCGAACCCCCGACCTCCTGCACAGCAGTACAGCGCTCTATCCATTGAGCTAACTGGGAGGCGGTGTGGGCTCACTTCCCGAACAACAGCTGGTTATCGGGCCTACATTTGTGCATCTTGATAAAAAATTGGCCGCTCACAGTTTGCAATCCGTGTGAATCTTCTCCATCATTGGCCCTCCTAGCTCCTTCTTGGTTTATTACGGCCCCTTTTGTGTTTTACTTTTTTATCAAACTAATATTTTATGGTCTCCTTCGAGCTGATTCAATAAATCGATAGGACTTTAATCAAAAATTCGGAAAAAACCTCTATTAATTTTTGTTGTCTCACCCGTGATCCAGTTCACCTCCTTCAGCGTAAATCAAGCACAGAATCAGCTCAAGCTTCACATTACGTAAGCAGATGCGCCGTGGTGACAAAATCTCCTCTCCCTCCTCCCCTTCAGCAGTAGTAGCTTTAGGTGATGACCCCAAGTCCAGTTTCAGTTCGTTTTCGTTCGAAGGATGCGCGGGTAGAGTGGACACTAGGAATTGACCAAACCTGAAAACAAAGACAACAAAATTCAGCTGAATTCAAATCTTGTCAAATTCCACTCGAATAGAAACTTACGAAAGTATTTTTTTATCAATCAAGAAGCTTTTACATGGATCACAACAGTCGAGTATTCACTTTTCTCGTCGAGACAAATCAACCAGTAAACTCATTGTTTCAAGCAGCGTTACTTTTGTTGTAGCCAATACCCTGTCAAAACCCTCGAAGGCTTAAGCCAGAACATAAGCATACCACGCATGCAAGAGCTATTTTTTTTTGCATGGGTTAAAATGGGACACTAAAAACTTGGTGTTTACATTTTTGTTAAAGAAAAGCAACATCAACTCTCAAAAGAATCCAATGAGAATAAAAACCCTTCCGATTCGTCTGTAATAAACTCAGACGCAGGTATTTTGTGGTTTATTCTCCATGTTGTCTGAATAATTGTAAGCAAAGATAGATTGCATTGGTGCCACAATCACTGCAGTCTCCTTCGCAGCAGTTGTTTGGTCTCGTCACGCAATGCGCTCTCTGTTCCCCATTGTGTGACGAGCAAACAACCGCTGCATACTCTATCTCGGCCCCTCAGGGGTGGGAGGTGATTTGCCACGCGGCTATAACCTTCAAATAGACATATGCTGCTGATTCTAATTCTAAATTTGGCTGCTTCACTGTTCAAAGCAACAAAGCGTTCAAAGTTAGAGTCGTGGTAAGTAAGATATTTAATTGTTGACGCGCTGTGTTAATGTGACTACTAATCAATTTTCCAATACACATTTCAACGCCTTTATAACCAGAAACTCTCTTGCATAGACCAGTTCTATATTGATTCCTATACCGACATCATAAATTGCAATAGCGCGACGTCGTTCGGCATAAAGCCCCTCTATGTTTTAAAATGCTTTTCATAAGTCCACGAAGAACAAATCTCTTGCGCATTACAGAATAAGTTCTTCTGGCATGTTAAGTTAATTCGTTTCAATCAAATCCACCTAGCGTTTGCATAACAATCACAACGCCTGTGTAAATTTAATCCAATAGACATGCCTTATCTTTGCCTAAAAACGTCCTGAGAAGTTTACAAATGCTAAATGTTCACATTGCGTTGCAAGCGCAACGCAATGTGAACATTTACCTTCAGCAATAGGAATTAATGATCAGATTCAGAAGGACGGTACCTTTGTTGGTAAATGGGTGAAGTAACGCCATTCGAAATTGAAATTTTTTCGACGAAAAACTTATCACATGAGCGAGATTCTCCTTCTCATAAATTCTCCGTTTGGTCACGTTTAGTTTTAATGTTCACTTTATTTGTGTTCATTTATGGGGAAAATGGTGAGCGATTGATTTTTCAGGTTCGTAAACGGCTTTTTGTTCTTTGCTCTTTATAAATCGAACTTAATCTTTATACTTGGTACCTGTTGTTCCTTCTTTGGTTTATCAATGTTTTTATTTTCCCAATCAAGTTTTCACGTCTTTCTTACAATAGCTATTTGCATTTATCTTTGTTTTGCAGAGAAAGTTCTATTTCAGTTTCTTACTTTTGGTTTTATCAGTCATACGGCTCGATAAAAACAAGACACCCTTCTTTAACAAAAGATTAGTTGTAAAAATATAAATTTAGAAACAGTCTCGTCCCACTTTGCAAAACTGAAATGTTTTGAACTGAAAATTCCAAGGCACAGGACTTAAACCTCGAAATAATCTTAGATTTTGGAAAAGATTTGTTAACTTAAACTTATCATAGTCCGCAAAATAACATGATTTACTCAGCTTTACGCCTTCAACTTCCATGAAGTCTCTTTTTCACAATGTTACAAGTGTCCCTGTAAAAACTTTTAGAGAATAAGATGCAGCGTCAATTTAACATCTCCCAGTTGATAAGTGTCGTTAATAGGGACTTTAAGCAAACCACGACGGCTACGGCAACGAGAACGTGGAAAAACAATAGAGTGGCAGAACAATAGTCCAGCACGTGCGTTTTAAAACTTTGTACATTTCTTAGCCGTCCTTTGCAAAACAACAACGTGACATCACCAAAATTTACGTCGTCTGCGAAGCGAAACCGCAGCGGCAAATTATTTAAATTTACATTTGGAACTCAACGCTACTTTTATGCGTTATGTTGAGTTTGAGGTCTGGCGCCGTATGAAACGGTAAACACATGCAGCCATTTTCGAAATTTTGACTAAAAGTAGAAACTAATTTTTTAATCGACGTCTTCCGTGGCGTTGCCTTCCTGACTGCTTTAAGTCCCTAATATCCAACTACAGTCCGTAGATTACAAATATCACGCGATATTTGTGCTCCAGAGAACCGGTTAGACAGGTTTTCTCGCATCGCGCAAGCGAAGAATTGGATAGAAGTTACGAAAAAGAAAATGGCAGACAATTTGAATCATATTTCTAACGACGAAGAGTAGATCTACGTTAAATGTTGACCCAAGTTTATTTGATAAATCGTACGAAGAAAAACAGCTAGACGACCAGGAAATTTCTTCATTTATCAAAGGAAAAAGCGACAACGCGCCAATTCTATTCCGCTTCGCATACTTCTGTCACGCACTCCCCATAAGGTAAATATCCGCGAAATTCGCCCGCACTGAAAAGCAATTTGGCGTGTTGGATAATAAATAGCTTATTTGACGTTTTGTTGTGTAGTATCGCTGACTATTTTTACTCATTGTTTATATTTTGACTCGCCCTACGGGCTCGTCAAAATACGGCACAACTCGTAAAAATACTCAGCGATACTAAACAACAAAACGTCTAATTAACAATGTATTTATTCTCCAAACTGTTGGCTGAAGAATATATTAATACTGCAAAGAGAAGTTGCACGTGAAACAATTCTTCACTGTCAGAGTCTGAGAGTTAAAGAGGAAAGGCACACACACGATGCATCATAAGGAAATTCTGATGTAAAAAATTCAAAGAGCCATGTTTTTTTATTTAAATTTTGGGGAAGTTGAAAAGGGAGGTAGATTTGTTTTAGGTTTCTAAACAAATGTTTGTTTTACCGATTAAGCTGTTAGTTTTTTTTTTTTTTTTCACGCTAGTAAGTGTTATTCATTGTGTTTTGCAGGGAGAGCGTTAATTCAGTTTCTTACTTTGAGAATCTTCAGTCACATGATCAGAATACTAAACCAGACACTTCCTTGTTTGAAGGTAAGAAGCAAAAATTGAAAAAAAGGTTTTCATTCCTTTCCCCCTTTTTTTAAAATTTTCTACGCTACCTCAAACCAAGCCTAACAGAAATCAAATTCAAGAACAGCAAATTCTGATGCAAAAAAAAGCGCTACAATTTTCTTCAATGCACCTTATGTGGTCGAAACTGAAAGTCATGTTGATACATCTCTGGTCCAGAGATTATCAACCGCAGTTTTAGTCTCTTTCTTAGTCTTTATATGTAATTTTTGGACCCATAAAAGTTAGCGGTTTGTTCTTACGTGAGCTGCTTGCATTTATCTTTGTTTCTTGCGGCTTTCGGTCTTATCACTCAAACAGTTAGGACTCTCAACAGAGAGTGTTTATTTTTGAAAAGATTACCAACTGAAAAACTAAATTTAGTAATGATTATTTTTTTCCCGCTCTAAAAAAAAATATATAGTTCGGGTTAAAATTTGAGGAAATTCATCGATACAAGAGTTCTAAGTCCAAATAATCTGATAATATTTGCGAGGGTTTTGTTTTGATCACAAAACATTTAAGGTCTGCGTCATATTAACTCTTTGAATTTCTGACCTTTTCAGAAATTCTTCCTTCCAGCCCCTTCACATTAACTTGTTGGTCATTTGGGAGAATTTGGTGTTGTGTTAAGAAAACACCAGCTGATATGTTTTCTTGTCGCTTGTTCACTGAATAATATGTTGATATGGGAAAGAGGATCGGAGCCACATGTTCCTCACTTCTGTAACTTGAAGGTTCTAAAGTTAAGACAAAGCGCATTTTAAACCACAAATTTCTTATCACTGATACGCGAGCTCCAATATTTATTGAGATACCATATGGGCAAACTGTGATGCAGGCCATCTTTCTTATGCTTTAACAACGATTACTTTTTATCAACAATTTACCGATAAGCGATCTCACACAGGCTCTTTGCATTCTTCATTGCTTCGCAGAGAAAATTTGAAATCAGCTTCTTGATTTTGGTCTCCTAGCTATCCAGAGATCTTTTCTTTTTTTCAAGGTGAGTGGCTTAATATCTAATTCTGAAATATTATGCGCTAGAATCTTTAAGATCGAAACTTGCTAATCACAGTGATGACACCCCCTGAATGATGAGTCCGTTTACTTTCATCACTTGATTACTGTGTGATATATTGATATTTTAGGGAGAAGCTACATGTTCATAATTTCTGGAATAATAGAAAATGAGAAGATCCCGTATGTTATTTAATAAATCTTATGGGCAACCTCGGAAACAATACTTTCCATCGTAGGGTTTTCTTTTTTACTTATGTTTAAGGTCAATTTTGATGGTTTCTCCTCATCAACCGTGCCAGTAATATTTCTTGCACCAGCTATTTGCATTTACGTTTGTTTGTCTGGAAGTCTCATTTCATTTTCTTACTTTAGTTTTCATTAGACACACCATAAGCCAACTGAAGAAGACCTGCGTTCTATTTTCAAAGGTGAGCTTCTTTAGTTTCATTTTCCCTGAATAAAATTGACATTATTATTTTCCGAAACAAAACATTTAGAGAAGTTGGTATATGAGTTGCTGAAGTGACGCGAATGCAATCGAATGAAATGCAAAGATTTTCCTTCGTCTAAAAACAAAGCGTTTTCAAAACGAGTGAGCGGTTTAAGCGCTGGGTAGAATCTTTTGCTCTTTGCCCTCTTAAGCTGCATGCGAATCAAATATATTTTCAGTTTTGAAAGTAATTGTTGAGTAATCATTGACAACATTATTGCGTTCTAATTTCGTACATCTCAAACTAGCAAAAAATGCGAGTGTCTAAAACTGATATAATATAATTTTCATTTGGATAAAAGATGGTGAAACAATGCCAAACGAAGAAACTTCTTATCTACTCTAAGATTTCAGTTGCTGAAAATCTGATCCAGTATCACAATAGAACTTTCCAACTTGAGCTGATTACTCAGCTACAGCGAATGGCAGGGCGCGCATGCGGACGAAAAACGCACGCGTCCAAGATGAGTAGGGAAGGAGAACTTCTCTATAAAGCCACAAAAATTGTTCTGCCATTTCCCGTTCACAATGAAATAAGTGACAGCTGGCGCTTCCATCGTCTCTCCTGATTGACATAACAGAAATTATTTTCTTCAAGAAAAGTCCAAATATTTCTTCAAAACTGAAACATACGAATTAACGCCATTATTGTAATTTTCAATGTCAGAGAAAACCCATTTTCATAACTAAAGGTGTGATTCAAGAAATTTCTCTCCTGTTTCAGCTGCAAGGCAGCTAAGCGAGCTCTAAAGGCGTGAATGTGGCGAGGACACGCGCGAAACGCTCGCGATCCGTGGAGGGCGCCGACTTAAACCATCTCATCCTATTCCGCCCTATCACTACATGACCACTAGAAGTTCCAAAACGTTTCCTATCTCTAAGGAAAGTCATTTTCAGGCAATAAATGGCGACCAGATTCAGTAACAGCTAATTACGTGGGATGTAATGAGTTCAATACAAACACAACACATTTGGTAAATTAACCGCTGTTCTATTGGTGAAACGTTTCTGATAGCAATATCCAAACCTGTTCCACGATTACTTGAATTCAACCCATCTGATGCATTTAGAATTGGTTTGAACAAAAGAGTGAAAAAGGCAGATTGTGCTCAGACATTTCTAAAAAAGGAAGAAAACAAGCACTTCCCTAAAAAAGCCTAGGGACTCCTATATTTATCATTTTCATTTTTTAAAAGTTTCCTTTCTTGTGTTCCCTTTCCCACGACAACAAACAGGAGAGAACCATAATGAGTGACGTTGCAGAAATTTTGAAATCAATCCGGATAGGTTTAGATGTCGCCATATTTCTTCTCAACACTGATCGTGACCTGCAAGCCACTGAGTTATGTAATGAGTCTGCAATTCTACTTCAAAACCTTAACTCTGGTATTCGCCTTGATATTACTAATGTACTTTTCAATGCGTACTACGCCATCTCTGGTTACACAAATGCGGCAAGATATGCAACCAATCTTCTTTACACGTTCCATCGCGCGGGAATACTAACAAGACTACTGGGAGACAGATATGAAGCACAAAGCCGGTTTGTACAGGCTAGCCGACTTTTCAAAAGCGCACTCACCATCGCAAAATCGATTGGCCACACACGAGAAGAAGCAATGGTTTATGACAGACTTGGGCGTGTATGCTCTTACCTAGCAAAAATGCAGGAGGCAAAAAAACACTACCAAATAGCACTTGACATCGCGATAGAAGTTGGCGACAGACAAAGAGAAGGAAGAATTAACGACAACCTCGGAAAAGTGTTTCATTCCCTTGGAGAATATCAGAAGGCTAAAGAATGTCAGGAGAAAGCACTTGACATCGTGATAGAAATTGGCCACAGACAAGGAGAAGGAGCAGTTAACGGGAACCTCGGAAATGTGTTTCATTCCCTTGGCGAATATCAGAAGGCTAAAGAATATTACAAGAAAGCACTTGACATCGCGATAGAAATTGGCGACAGAGGAGAAGAAGGAAGAGTTAACGGGAACCTCGGAAGTGTGTTTAATTCCCTTGGCGAATATCAGAAGGCTAAAGAATATTACGTGAAAGCACTTAACATCGCGATAGACATTGGCGACAGAGGAGGAGAGGGAACATCGAACGGGTGCCTCGGAAGTGTGTTTTATTCCCTTGGCGAATATCAGAAGGCTAAAGAATATTACGTGAAAGCACTTGACATCGCGACAGACATTGGCGACAGAGGAGGAGAGGGAACATCGAACGGGTGCCTCGGAAGTGTGTTTTATTCCCTTGGCGAATATCAGAAGGCTAAAGAATATTACGAGAAAGCACTTGACATTGCGATAGACATTGGCGACAGAAGAGGAGAGGGAGGAAGTAACGGGAACCTCGGAAGTGTGTTTGGTTCCCTTGGCGAATATCAGAAGGCTAAAGAATATTACGAGAAAGCACTTGACATCGCGATAGACATTGGCGACAGAAGAGGAGAGGGAGGAAGTAACGGGAACCTCGGAAGTGTGTTTTGTTCCCTTGGCGAATATCAGAAGGCTAAAGAATATTACGAGAAAGCACTTGACATCGCGATAGAAATTGGCGACAGAAGAGGAGAGGGAGGAAGGAACGGGAACCTCGGAAGTGTGTTTTGTTCCCTTGGCGAATATCAGAAGGCTAAAGAATATTACGAGAAAGCACTTGACATCGCGATAGAAATTGGCGACAGAAGAGGAGAGGGAGGAAGTAACGGGAACCTCGGAAGTGTGTTTTATTCCCTTGGCGAATATCAGAAGGCTAAAGAATATTACGAGAAAGCACTTGACATCGCGAAAGAAATTGGAGACAGACAAGGAGAGGCTAGCGAGTGCCTTCGTCTTGGAGGTGCTTATTCTAAGCTTAGAAAAAATAAGCAAGCTAAAGAATATTTGGACAAAGCAGTCAGCGTCAGTTTAGCAATTGGTGCCAGAAACCTAGAAGCCCACGCTACTTCTAAATTAGGGTCTGTATTTGCTTCTGTGAATGACAATGAGAAGGCAAAAGAACATTTTGAGAAGGCGCTTACAATCAGCAGAGAATGTGGCGATAGAGGACTCGAAGCAACAATTTACCTACAGCTTGGAAGTTTATCCGCATCGCTTGGTGAATATGGCAAGGCAAAAGATTGTTTAGAGAAAGCGTGCTCCCTAAGCAGTCAAATAGGAGATAAAATGTGCGAGTTTGAAAGCTTTCTCAGTATTTCTATGCTAAAACTAGCGCATTCCGAGATTGTGGATGCAAAGCAACACCTCCTTCAATGCATTGGAAAATACGAACAAATCAGAACTTCTCTGAAAAGAAACAGTGAATTTAAAATGTCTCTATTAGAGACACGCGGCAGTTATCCCTACCAGCTACTCACTGAGATGCTTTGCAGTACTGGAAAATTTCAAGATGCTCTTTATGTTCAGGAGCTAGGACGAGCAAGAGTCCTCGCAGAATTCATGGCAGACAAGTACTCTCTGAAAAGCCACATCTCAGCTGATCCACAATCATGGTTTGGGATTGAAAACATCGTAAAAAGAGAAAGTAACAGTGTTTTTTTATACATTTCGTACTTAGAGCGGCACGTTCTTGTCTGGGCACTGAAACCAAATGGAGACTGTTGCTGTCATGCAACAGACGAAGTGAAAGTGAAAACTCTTGATGCTGAGCAAGTTTGCGATGTGGAAGGAATTTTCAAAAAAGCCACCACCGGCTTCGGCGTTTTACCCGCAGCGAACTGCGAAGACCGATCATTGGATGACAACGTGACGACATCTCTTCGTGAAGAGAGCCGAGCAAACTTGCGAGGTGACGAAGCCAAAGATACCGAAAGAATTCATCACTTGTGCTACCAATGGATCGTCGCACCCGTGGTAAACTTACTTACAGAGCCTGAAATCATCATTGTGCCGGATCGATTCTCTTACCGAGTCCCATTTGCTGCCTTGCGTGATAAACCAACCGGAAAGTACTTATCGGAGAAGTACAGAATACGCATCGTCCCTTCTCTAACAACTCTCAGGCTTATTCAAGAATGTTCAGCGGACTATCACAGTCCAACTGGTGCACTGGTTGTGGGTGATCCCACGGTTGGCAAAGTGCATTACAATGGACAAGATGCTGACATTATACCATTATTCTATGCAAGTAAGGAAGCACAAATGGTTGGTCGACTGCTGGGCGTTCAGCCTCTGTTAGGAAGTCGCGCAACAAAGCAGGCGGTACTTCAAGCAATGCCTTCAGTGAGTCTGATACATCTTGCCGCACATGGAAATGCCGAAAGAGGAGAGATTGCCCTCTCTCCTCAATGTAGTATTGAGGGTACTCCAAAAGAGGAAGACTACCTCCTGACAATGTCCGACATTCAAGGAGTTCAAGTGCGAGCTAAACTGGTTGTACTCAGCTGTTGTCACAGTGGGCGTGGATTAGTTAAAAAGGAAGGAGTTATTGGAATCGCTCGAGCATTCTTAGCATCCGGTGCACGTTCAGTGTTGGTAGCATCGTGGGCTTTAGAAGACGAACCAACGTCGAAGCTCATGAAAAATTTCTACAAACACCTTGTTCGTGGAGAAAGTGCCAGTGAATCTCTTCACCGGGCCATTCAATGGTTGAGAAGCAATGGCTTTCCCAAACCTTCCCAATGGGCTCCGTTTGTGTTGATGGGGGATAACGTGACATTCGATTTTACGGAAAGTGGGTAAGTCTGATATAACGAGCAATTTTCTATAATAAACTGAATAGCACATTTAACTTTTTCACTTGACCAACTTAGGGTTAGTTTTTGTTTGTTTGTTTTTTTGTTTTGGTCTTTGTCTTTCATCCATAAAATGTCAAGAAAGAGAAGATGACTTCATGTAGTAGTACTCGGAGCCGGAAGATTTTGATGAATCGCTTCCTAAAATTGAACTTTAATTAGAGTTTCGTTTGTTTAGAACTTAGTCAGAAATAATTTCTCAAAGTCGATACGATGCTAAACGCTATGACGGGACAGGCAATCTGAGAAACTTAAGCTAACTCTAAAAAGTTAACTTTATTTCGTAAAAAATCAACAACAATAACAAGTAAATGATAATCTTGAAGTAGTTTGGAAAGTTTAGGAAATCAATTCTTTATGCTTTAAACTTGAAATAGTGACAAATGTCTAATGTTTGTTTTAGGAAAGATGAATTCAATGAGGACAACAATGAGCCAGAGAGGGAGCAGAATGATCACTGATCCTACACAAAGATTCTTCTTCCTGCTCGTTGTCTTAAAATGGACTCTGGTATTTCTTTACAATCACGTTTTTCGTCTTTTTTTAAAGTCAAGTAATAGTTTTTGCATGCTTTTGTAAGCTTGGCTGACTCGAAGGCGAGCAATAACGAAACCTGCAATTCAGCTGTTAGATCTATTAAGTATATCAATAGGGAGGTAAAATAACTTGGTATGGGAAAATTGAATGCAGGAAGTTGGCTATATGTTTAAAATGTGAGAGTGTCGGAAAAGTTTTCACAAACTCAAAATGAATTCTTGATCCACAAAGCTTTGATCCAGTTTTCAATTCTCCCGTAGGATGCAATTGTGATAATCATCAAAGCGTGATAAAAACTGTACGCAGGTGCACGAAAACAAAACAAACTAACAGAAGAGGGAACAGAAAGTGCCCAAATAGTAAATAAAACAAAACAAACTAACAGAAGAGGGAACAGAAAGTGCCCAAATAGTAAATAAAACAAAACAAACTAACAGAAGAGGAAACAGAAAGTGCCCAAATAGTAAATAAAACAAAACAAACTAACAGAAGAGGCAACAGAAAGTGCCCAAATAGTAAATAAAACAAAACAAACTAACAGAAGAGGCAACAGAAAGTGCCCAAATAGTAAATAAAACAAAACAAACTAACAGAAGAGGCAACAGAAAGTGCCCAAATAGTAAATAAAACAAAACAAACTAACAGAAGAGGCAACAGAAAGTGCCCAAATAGTAAATAAAACAAAACAAACTAACAGAAGAGGCAACAGAAAGTGCCCAAATAGTAAATAAGACAAAACAAACTAACAGAAGAGGGAACAGAAAGTGCCCAAATAGTAAATAAGACAAAACAAACTAACAGAAGAGGGAACAGAAAGTCCCCAAATAGTAAATAAAACAAAACAAACTAACAGAAGAGGGAACAGAAAGTGCCCAAATAGTAAATAAAACAATCGAGTAGAAAAGAGAAGAAACAGCGCGCGAAATATTAACGCAAAAAAAAATAAAATAAAATAAAATAAAAAAAAAGGCAGGAAAGAGAACAGCGGGCAAGAAATAACTGCAACAATCAAACAGGATACAGAACAGCGCGCGCTACAAAACAATCTTAAATTTAAATGGAGAAGGAAGAAACAGATCGCAATAAGTTAAAAAAAATCATCAAAAATAGGGAAGGTGAGATACAGCGCGTAAATTGTTGAGATAAAATTAGGAGAAAACACTGCGCGAGATGCTAATGAAGTGATAAAACACAAGAGTGCGAATAGAAGCGACAATCGGCCAGAATCCAGAAAAAAAGGCGCTAGATTCTAACGTAAAAGACAAATATAAATTGGAACAAACAGTGAGGTAGATATTAACAAAGCAATCAAACAGGGAAGAGAACAAGCAATGTGTGAGATTCTTATGCAATATTCAATCAGAAAGGATAATGTACTATGAAAAAGATATGAACAAAAGAACCAAACAGAGAAAAGAAAAAAGAAACGGGGTGTAAAATATTACCAAAAAACAAAGGTAAAGAGAAGAAACAGCGGACTAGACATTAAGGAAAACGTCAGTTTGGAGAAAAATGAACAGATATTGCGCGAAACATTTAAGTAGAAGTCAATCAGAAGAAGTGAATAAAAAGTGCGCAAGATACTGATGTAACAAACAGTGAAAACATAGCCATGCTAGGTATACAAGACGAATTTTTTCGGCTAGGTGGGTCCAGTTGGAACAATGCGTGACTGATGTTTTGATTAGTAGAAAAGACATTGAGCAACGGAAATATTGCGTTATTTTATCTTAGGAGAGAGAGGGGAAAAATATTTTAATTTAAATAAAATAAACTAACACACACGCATTTTGTGCTCTCTCGTATCTGCCGTCTGAATTATTGCAGGCAAAATTAAACTGCATTGGGGTGCTACCTACCCTAATCTTCTTTGCAGCCATTGTTTGTTCTTTTCACGCAGCGCCCTCTCTCCCCCGTTGTGTGACAAAACCATTCTTTGGCCTTGTCACGCAACGCCCTCTCTCCCCCTGTTGATTGACGAGACCCAACAACGGTTGCGAAGGAAGGAAACTGGGCTTACTGCCAACGTTCCTGTTGCGGAGGACTTTGGCTAGAATACATTGAGTAGTTTACAATTTTTTTAATGGGAATTTTGCAGGGGCCCCAACGGGTTTCGAATTGAGCTTGATTTTTCTGCTTTTTACACGCATAGTTAGTGTGTGAAACCAATGTGACCCTGGAACTGTTTCAAAGATCATCGAGATTAATTCACTCGTGGCTAGACTAAATGATCAGTTAGAAAAGCTTCAAAACATTTTTTTAATAGCCCCAAAGGCTATTCGATAAGACGAACGTTTAGATGAGATAGCAGCAAAAAGTGAAAATATTTGATTGCTTGTTAATTGCTCATTCTTGCGGACGTCAAAAGTAAATAGACTTTTAGCTTTTAACCTTTGGACATCGACTGAAATTTCTTTCGCATGTCTGTCAATCTACACGTAGCCAAGAATATCTTACACTAAGACAAAACTTGAATTTAACAAATGCGAAGTGGTTTTAAACCGCAGACAGTAAGAGTTTAAGCAGTAAAGTTTTGGCCGTGCGTTCTATGAATGGAACATTTACAGACATTATATTTTCCAGGAACTTTCACATTTGATTGAAAATCCAAAACCAAAAACCCTAACAGAGGCATTTTGTCACAGCACCGCCTCATGTGGTTTAAGAGGGCTGAATGACAATTTGTTAAGAAGTTTTACAGGCCTTCTTTAACTCTTAACTCCCATTAGTGACCAGGAGAGAATTTCTCCTTACAATATCAATACAATATCAAGCAGACAAGTGATGAGAATAAAGAAAAATATCAACTTAAGGATTATTGGTTGATACAATTTAAAATTCTCCAAAGTAACATCACAAGAATTCTGTGGCAGACAGTGAGGAGAGTTACTAATAAGATCATGGCAGTGAAAAGGTTAAACGACCCGACCCAACCTCCCTCGGGTTTTCACTTGACTGCCACTGTTGCACTGTTTCCTGAAACAGGTGCAACGGGGGTCTTTGATGTCCCGTGCTAACCAGCACAGATAGGATGCAGAATAAGTAACTTAACTACAAACCATATGTAACATGTCACACTAGGACCAAACTTTGGTGAAAAACTTGTTAGAGAATTTGAACAAGTTTCCATCCTGAACAAGCTTATGAAAACATTCTGTGATATCAAACCAGAGCGATGTTGGGTGTAGTTAAACAAATGCCATACCTTAGCAAGTTCTTCATATCATTTGTGTTACTTAGAAACACAGACAGCACACTGGCGATGGTGTGGGCTGTACCGTCTGTCACACTGTCATCCTGACGCCCAAACAACAGCTTGGGCACCAAATTTAGTTGCTGCATCAGCTCAGCATCCCTGACTGAATTCACTGGTGATATAAATGCATTCTATTATTGACATTTAAGTGAAAGACACCCTGACTAAAGAGTTAGCCAAGTAGGTTCCCTGTCAGGAGGCACTGGTTTGAGTCCTCCTTGGGTCAGGGTATCGTCTCCTTGGGTCAGGGTATCGTCTCCTTGAGTAAATCATTTTAAAAACTTCCCTAGTGCCGAGTATTGACCTACAGAGTATGCACATGAGGCAACCAAATGGCCCTTCAACCCTTAAAGAGTGACCAACATCTAGTTTCTCCTTACATTATCACCCCTCAATCACACTTTAAGGTCAGGAGAATAAAGGAAATGATCAACAGCTAAAACAGTTCTTGATTATTAAACAAATTCTCCTTATTAGCACCTTAGGAAATGTATGAAGAACAATATGGAGATTATGGATTAACTGATGTTATGACCCTGCAGCAGGGTTATGAGCAAATTTTGACAGCAGCAGCTGCAATAATTTCCTTCTTTAGCATCACTTGGTGCCTTAACAGATTGACAGTAGAGAGGGAAACCCAGTCGGAGAAAATCCCTGCGATACACATAATAACATACAATTATGTGCACAATCCTTGCAGTAAAGCACTATTTAAACAATGGTGATAATTAGACCTGAAAAAATTCAGGCATGTACGGGATTCCAACCACTGATATAACGTATCACATTGAAATTAAAAAAAGGCTCTGTAAAAGAAATGCCGCTCAGGTATAAAAGTATGAAAACGAAGGTGGTGTGTGTGGGTGGATACAGAACCCCAGAACCTTTCCATGGATTCTCCACTGACAACAACACTTTGTTCAAACCTACCTCAACACTGTAGGAGTCAAGGACTGGGAGGCCAGTCTTTCGCACATTCTTTGTAATGAAGCATATGATGGATGTTCTTCAGTAACCAAAGCAGCTTCATGTCTGTCAAGGATCTGTTGTGGCAGCCCTGCTTCACACATCAATTGCTGGTTGTGTTCACACTTCAAGAGGTTCTGGAGATGACAAATCCAGTCCAACTGTAGCTCCAAGCATTCCTGCAGGTATAAAAAAAAAAAATTTTCCCCTCATTGTTTCACTTGTGGACAAATTTTCTTTATTTAATCAGTCTGGGTCAGGGTTCGACACTAACTTTTCAACTTACTAGCCAAGTGGCTAGTGACAACGTAGATGTTACAACAATTTCAGTTTGTTTACCAGCCAAATTGGCTAATGGAAATCGAAAATCACCAGCCAAAACTGAATTTCTACTAGTCTGTGGCTAGTTGGCTACCGTTAGTGTCAAGCCCTGCTGGGTGAAAGTGGTTCTGAAAAGCAATGCTCCAACACAAATGGGAAGCTGCAGCATTTAAACACTTTAAATTCAAGAGTATTAATGGATACCAGCAAATTGTCAAAGAAGACTGATGAAATGTTGGGAGGTAACCTTGTGATGGACTGGAATCTTATCCAGGGGGGAGTTGTAATAGTTCTAGTCGTCACATGATATGAAAACTTAGATAAGCTTGGGATGGGCCTCTTGGCTCAAGTATGAAATTAACCCTTTAACTCTGATGACTGACCAAGACAGAATTTCTCATTATAATATCAATACAAAATCAAGCAGACAAGTGAGGAGAAGAAAGAAAATATCAATTAAAGGATTTTTGATTGATCCAATTCAAAATTCTCCAAAGTAACATGAAAAAATTTGTATGACATAGAGTAAGGAGAATTACTAATAAGATCGTGGCAGTGAAAGAGTTAATGAACCCAGCTGAACAGTTCAACAATACCCATTGGTGTTCATACTCTTGAGTGGAGAAAGGCATTATGAGATTATATTGTGTCAAAGAAGGCAACACACTGACCCAGTCAGATATCAAACCAAGGCCCCTTAAGCCACAGTCCATTCCTCTTACTGTCAAAACCAGTGCTCACTCTATCGTGACAAATTTTGTCATCCTTAAACAGTGCTCATTTACAATCAACAATGACTTTTCATTGATCTTTGATAACATGCATGCATGCATGCTCTTCCAATAATGCCAAGGCAGTGCTAATGCCAGAAAATATGCATATCCAATCCTCACATTACCCATACCACCTGTACATGTACTTCTCCTGTCCACGAGAAAAAATTAGCATGACAGACAAAGAAAATTTCTCAGGTTATAACACCAAGGCCCAACCCCAAATTTCCTCCCATGAATGGGGCATATAGAAGAGACATATATACCAACCCTTGCGAAATGCATTTTGGAATTCCTGGGAATTTTTTCCTCAGAATAAGAGGTGTGAATTTTCACAATAAATTCGAAAATGACTAAAATAATCCTGAAACTTTAGCTTACCCATAAATTTATTTCATTGTGCGGCGTAAGCTTATGAAACTGTCCCATGCAAGTGACCGATTCGATTCTCAGTTTTGATCACGTACCGAATATTGCAATTTGTACTTACCACAGACTTTCAAAATCGTAGCTTTATAAATGGCTGCTCGACCCTTGTTTGTACCACTCGATATGTCAACTGTTGTCCCTTCTTTTAACTCCACGGCGCCAACGGCTTGCTTTTCATTTACAACACTCACGCTTCTCGTTTTCCCATTGTTCAACGGTGAAACCCATCTTTAGAGAAGTTATAATATTAATCAAGAGAGTTGAGAATTGAATTAACTTTACGCACAAGCAATCAACCGATGAAAAGTACATTCAAAGATGAGCGCCAAGTGCAATATTCTTTGTTTCCGATCACGGGATGATCACGTGGACAGCTTGAGAATCTGCTGGCTTGCCCGATAGCAGTCTCAAGAGAAGCGCGCAAAAATTATTCTGTCTTTTCTGACAGGTTCTCTGCATTTGGACGATTTGATACCTCAGGATCCACGTTTCGACGTTGATATAAATAGTGATGTGAACTCACTCTCTGTAGAAATAATCGACAAGAATCGAACGCACTACAAATGCACGATTTGGGGCCAAAAGATGTCGAGGAAACAAAGACTCCAAACCCACTTGAATTGTGTTCACGGGAAAGGTGAAAAATAACACAAGGCAATCACAATTTTAAATGTGATTACAAACGTGTTTTATCCTCGCTATTGTGACAGATGGATACCACAGTAGGAGCTATGAGAGATACCTAGGTGATCACAGTGTACCAATACCCAAATCAATAGTTTGACCGCAACAAGCGTTCAACAAAACGTTCTAACACAGCTATCTCGTTTCCATAGTCTGTCGTTTCCACTGAACTAGCAGTCAGATGCCAATAGAGTCAAGTGCGTCTCACAACGAAGAAACATTTGTACAAGAGACAGAAGCGACTATATGCGATTACAGTGTGGCGTTGGAATTCTCGCCTACAAATGGATATGCACAGTTCGAAGCGTTCCCATGTTTATGATTGGTTTATGATTTTGGCACATATGTGGACATAAGACATTTTCTATCACAATTAAAAACTTTTCATGATCATGGAATCCAAGAGGTCATTGAGTTTGGAAAGCAAATCTGTGATGTGAGTGCACTGGATTAATTGCCAATTTGTATTTGACATAATTGACCGCTGCTTTATGAAAAATGCATGTTAACGTTAAGAATTACTAAAACCTAGTTTGAATAATAAATTTTATGATAAGCATATACATGTATGTATTTCTCTTGGTACATTTTGTATGGCATGCCTCTAAAATTACACCTTGCCTTAAAACCTTCACATTCAAATTATTGAGAATTTCTTGGAATTATTTGGACTTCAGGGTCATTTACATTGCCTCAAATTCAATTCCCAGAAATTCCCAAGAAATCTACCTTTCTTAACTTCTAGGTGGTTTGTATAGCTGAAAATTCCTAGGAATTCCAAGTCCTCAACAAACTGCAACCTTCCTTTCCCAGAAATTCCCAGTAATTCCAAGCTTTTCAAATCAGACCTTATTTGCATAGTTGGGAATTGGAATTCAGTTTGCAAGGGAAAAGCTTTTTATCAACATTACGGCGTAATGACTTTGTTTTCTTGCAGATAACAAGGAACAGCCTGAAAGTGTGTTTTGTATCAGGAAGATCCTGGAACTTTTACATATACCTACTGTGTTATATTTGATAACCATCAAAGTCATCACAGGGATCCCATTTGGAATTTTTCAGTTTATGTTAATTCTCTTTAGTCTCTATGGAACTTTTTAAGTTGGAGCCTCAGCACCATGGCTTTGTCATGTCTTATGTTGGTGGACTTTCAATAGTAAGTGAGGCAAGATCTGTTTAACTACTGAGTGACCAAGAGAGAATTTCCACTTACAATATCAATACAATATCAAGCAGACAAGCAATGAGAATAAAGTAAAATGTCAATTAGGATATTATTAAGTGATCCAACACCAAATTATTAATGAAACAGATGGTCACTTATTGTTACTCAGGACATTTTCAGTCTGGAGATCTAATGAGTAATTCTCCTAAATGTCTGGCATTGGATTCTTATCATGTTAGTGTGGAGAATTTGGAATAACATCAACTAATAATCCTTTAATTTAAATTTTGCTTTATTCTTGTTACTTCTTTGCTTGGTATTGTATTTATATGGTAAGGAGTAACTATGTCTTGGTCACTGCTGGGATTAAAATGGTTGATACAAAGACAGACAGTGAAGGCATTTTCCATCTGTGAGAAAATGTAGTTTATTGTAAACAGGCTTCTTTGATGATGCTTATCATTAGTCACTTGTCTTCTTACAAATCATGGTCAATAATAATGAATTATTCATTCTTCATGTTTTTGCCTCATTCAAGGACTTATTGTGGGTGTCTTGTCAAGAAGATTTAGTAAGCCTTTTCTGTTGAGAGGTGCCATCTGTGTGATAGCATTGGCTTATGGGCTTTTGGTAAGGAAATTGGTGAAATGCTTTCAAAAGTTAGAAAACACCCCTCAGGAAAAAGGCAAGGTCCTGGTTGTTCACAGATTGGATAATGGTATCCACTGGATAATTCTCTATCCCATGGATGGTGCAGTATGTTTTGCTATCACTTATCTGCTCTTTATACAACTGGGTCCAGTTATTTTCTCTACTAATGTTGAGGTTTAAGCCAAAATTGAAGGAATCTTTAATCAGTGAGCAGGCTATTAGTACTTTTAGTACTTTCGCACAAGTGTTTCTTTGCCCTCAAAGAGGTTTGATATCTTGAACAATGTGTCTATAAAGAATAATTGTTGATTCCATCAACCCTTTATTGCAGCTGTAATAAGTTTTGCTTTCAAGTTCAGAAGTGTTAATGTATTTTTTTTTTCTATTCAATCATTTCCTTGCAGTACATGGTGACAGACATTTACCAGTTTTGTGTTGTGATCATTCCAATGGTAGTTGGTGGGACAACATTCAATGTCATTACAACATCAGCGATGACTTAGTGTCACAGCCAGCAAAACAGGTGCTGTGTTAGGTCTCTCCATGGCAACCAACTCCCTTATAAGAACTGTTTCACCAACCATGGGGAATATCATGTACAAGAATTATGGTTGGTCTTCATTTGGCCTCTTGGACTCGTGGTGAATGCTATTGCTGCCATATTTTTATTTTACCATGGTAAAGACTCATTTTAGTTACCAAGCTTAAGATTCACTTACAGATATTGGTAGACCTTGAGGTGAACTATTTTCATGTACATTAACATTTTAACCGTTGTACAGGTTGGTGGTATCATAATTTATTTTTTAGAGTGCTAGGGAAAATTTGTCAGGGTTTGTTCACCTTTAAGGTGGCTGAACACAGTTTTCGCGTGCGCTTTTGCTGATGCAACTCAGGATTGCGACAAACAAACATACCGTCAATAGAGCGGTTATTTTATTTACTCAACTTGTACCCGCACTATTTGTGCTATTTTTCTCAATAGTTGGCACAGTGTATTGAGGGCTTTAAACTTTTATTACAAAGATATGTTAGATAAGTTAACGGTGCAAACTTAACCCGGCAATTCTCAGCTTTTTCGTCGTTACCGAAAGAACCCAGTTAAATGCAGCGCATGCGTAGTCAGTAAAAAAATTGCGATTGAGTGGAAAATTGCTTTCTCGGAAATATGCCTATTTCTAGAGAACCACTCATTAGAATTTCACGAAATTTGGCAGGAAAATACTTTAGGAAACAAGTAACTGGATTATTGAAAAACATTGATTTTCAACAAAGGAAACTTAGATAATCGAGTGAATCTTCAATGAGGGATAATTAAAGATCTCTCTGGTAACTTGTCAGTATCGTTACAAGTTCGTAGCATACAAATTATAAAGAAAATCCAATTACTAGATTTTGTACAAATAAACAAAACCAATTTTAAAGGCTTCTTTTTATTTATTTATGTTGCTATGGCAACAGCACTCACGTCAGCTTACCTATCAAACAAACAAAGTTTGTGTTGTTAACTGAGTTGCTGCTAGTTTTGTCGACCGAGAGATCAAGAGTTTTAGAGAAAATGGCAAAAGAAACACAGGTATCAAAAACTCTGTTCAGCCACCTTCAACTAAGACACAAATATTTCTTCACACTTCTGTCTGGGGCTGCTAAATTTAAAGGCATACATGCCTTTATTTTAATGCGTTCTCAGGAAGAATAAGATATTTACAAGTAATTCCTCTTGTTCACGTATAGTTTATCAGTCAATAATTACTCAATTACTTACAATATATATTATCAATCACTAGACAACACCTCAACACAGATTCCCTTACCATCCTTGTGCCACATTCTGCTTGCCACATTGATTCAATATTGGAACAACATTTTTCCTATGTTATTGATATCATGTGAACAGCAATGCACTACTTCAGGTTACGTGAAATTTAACTGGCACCACAGAAACACTAACATCAGTTTTTAGTGTCACAGACATAGTTAACTAATGAAATTTAACATTGCAGAGAAAAATAAATTAATCATTGAAGAGGTTAAGATCTTGTGTCTGGGCATCTCATTAAATTAATTTGACCCTTCATTCATAAGGAATGACAGTTTGAAAATACAATTTCAGTAATTTTCCTTGTATGAATAACAAACAAAACTGAACTAAATCTAGACAGAAAAAATGTGATGGGTTTGTGTCTATTTAAGCTCTGCATTATTACCATTATGTATCTGCTAAAATGCCTCCTTCAATCAAGACTAAATTACTAAAAAAAATAAGTTCCTAATCGCTAAATGATAAAATCCTGCTGTAACTCTAAAAATGATTGAGTTGTAAAGTTCACTAAGTTGGCGTCTACTTGTAGTAAGAACTCCTCTAAGAATTCTGTTGTGTTTTGTCATGCCTTCTAATGACCTTATGTGACAGAAATGTTACTCTCTATACGTCAAACATAAGGTGAGAGAAAGTTCATGCCATTCATTCCCAATGGCAATAATAAAGAAAAAAGAATTTTGCTTACATTGCCTACTTATCTGAGCAACTGCAGACCCACCCCTTCCCTGACCCAACAGCAGTCAACTGATAATAAGGTTAAGTTAATGGGGGAGGGATAGGTGTGCAGTTTTTTTGTTTTTTTTTTTTTCAGCGACTGACCTCAATCTGATGTAAACATGATGATTATAATAAAATCAATAGTATTTATCATGACTGTTGAGCTGTTATCTGCAATCCTATTTTGAGGCAGGTCCAGCTACAGAATTGAATTTGGAATGAATGAATAACAAAGAACTGGACGTTAGCTCTTGGCCTACTTGGATGATTTTTTCAGTTTCTCGTAGCAGGAGTGGCACACGCGGACCAGTGCATGGATCCCAAGGCGGCTTATTTCTGACTCATAGCTGCTACATCTGGAAAGCAAAGGAACAGGAAATGTTCTTCACTAATAAAGTAAGAAAAATCGGTTGATGGGGGCAAACTAGTCCTAAAACACGAGTTCCTTTAATTTTTAACTGGAACACATGGAAATCACAATTTCTGCCAGTGAATACCAAAACTGTCTAGAGTATAAGAAAAAACCTATAGAAAGGGAAGCCAAAAGACTATCACTTACCTCGCACTGGTGGCACCTCTCAATAAATTTGAATCTTATTCCACAACCTGAGCAAATGTCAGATGTCAGCAAATTCATCTTTGACCCAATGTTTAGCCATTTGCCGTGCAAAAATATATGCGAGATATCAACTGAAAGGTCTGACTGCAACAACTGTTACTGACTACAACAAACTCCATGAATCTCTGTTTCTATGACATGTGATCAGCATTGATATGCATTTATCAGCGTGAACAGTCCCTACCAACGGCGTCAGTCACAGACCAACTGTAGATTTGCTCCCAAAGTCACCAACATGAACATTAGTATATGATGGTACATGGTTAGCAAGACTTAATAATGATAATTCATGACACTTATCATAATTTTTGATAATTTATTCAAATATATGACCATTGACTATTATGTTTGAAAATTTATAGTAACTGGTGAAATGGGTTGACGAGTTAAGAGCAATTATTTCACATTGAGGTTTACCAAACAGTTTCAAAGAGAAAAGATTTCTGCTTACCTCTGAAATGGTGTCAATGACACCCAGACTTTTTGGAGTTGTGTTTGAGGTCAGCGAATCAGTCATGATAACCCTGAGAAACTCGAATACACATTTCCTGGTTGGGCGAGAGATCAGCAGGCTCTGGGACAAGAACACAGGCTCAGACTCTGTTCCAGGTTCCCCCTCATTCTCACTATCTAATCTAAGCTGGATAAAAAAAAAAACATAACACCATTTCTTAATAATTTGTCTTGCTCTTGTAAAACTCAGCATTCCTGAGCAGTTATCAACTGGATTCATAATTATGTATATACTGACAATGTATTTTTAGCATAAAGTATGATGCAATTCAATTTTGCTGAATTTTTTTAAAATTAAAATATAATTTAATTTGGAAAAATATTAACAATTAAAAACTACTGAAAGTAGAACGTGGGGATATAGATGTATTTTTCCTGTCAGTGAAATATTAAATTGTTGCTATGCAACAATATTGTTGATTCAATATTTTTTTTCACTGTGTGATGATATTGTATGTATTTCATAGATGTACAAGCTCAGAAATATAATAGAATTAAAGTAAAGGTGTACCTAACCCTGATCAGTATTGCCGCAAGATTTTTTTCCATGGAACATTCATCTTGAACCATTGATAATATGACAAAGTAGTAACTGATTTATCAAAATTTAATCTACCACTGATGCATGAAAATATTATCCTTACCACATCCTTTCTTGTTTCTTTTTCCTAGCCCTAAAGTGAAAGCACAGCTCATGATCAGGACTTGAAATAGTGGCCAGAAAACAAGTTCCTAAATTTCAGTTTCTAACCAAGGGGGGACATTTATTGGCATCATTAAGAATGAAGAAAATCTTTCATGTTTTTATCATAGTTAAAGTTGTAAAATTATCATAATAGTTATTAACATTCCAGCTGCTGACCAAATGAAAGATCTATATTTTTATACATTTCAACCTGCAAGGCTATTTTATGTAATAAATTATTTAGAAAGAGTCAAATTTGATAGGACATGAACAGTCATTATAGATAAGTAAATTTACGTACAAGGATAGTTCACAAAAATATTTACATACACTTGTCCAGAGTCATCCAGGAGCAAAAGTAATAGTATTAGAGTTAGCCTTGCATTCACTAAGTTTAGCAAAAGCTTTTAAATTTTTTCAATGGTTTGGTCTACCTGAAGGGATTTTGACTACATGGTCATTTCTTTTTCCCTCCGAGATAAACTTCCTCTGTTCCAGGGGAATCAAATTCTCAGATCCATCCATCTGGACATCGCCATTGAAAACCCAGACATCAGAATCTGGCTGTTTTCCATTAATCTGAGAGATACAAATAACAATCATGCAATATCAAAGTGTAACTCATCTCTGATTTCAGGCATTTTGTAGTGAAGTGGAGGCTCTTGTGAGCAACATCCTTGAAAGTGCTTAAAATGTTTCTATAAGAGAAAATTTTTATATTTTTGGTATGGAAAACTCTATGAAATGTGCTTGTTTGTTTTCATGACTGGCATTTTTTAATATAGTGAGGACTCATTTGGTTTTGACGTGGGACTCATTGATTCCATACTGGGAATCATAGTTTCTGGAATGGCAATCATGATTTTTCATGAGACGAGTCCCAGGAATCAATATTAGTAAATTGTAACAAACTCAATGGAAGTGATTTGAATGTAACATTAGTGGCAAGGGTGAGACTCCAAATGAGAGGGGGGGGGGTTATTGAGATATCTTCAAAAATTTCAAAAATATTGGCGCACCCTGAACTAATATTAAGGATGGGTCTTCAAGAATCCCAACAACCAAAAATGGCAACCTGTTCAAGTGAATAACAAAAACTGGTTATCACTTACAGTGAGTAGCTGGGTGTTTAAGGGTGGTTAAAAATATGTACTACCAGATTCAGCAGCACATTATTAAACCCTTGAGCACCCTCCCTAAGAATGAATATTGGAGAGTAATTTCTTTTACCTTACCTTGACAGGGCAATATTGCCTTCTCTTGACTGGTGGCTGTTTCATGTACAATCTGCACAATTTGTATATGTATTGTGGAAGAAATGTCTCCTTTGTCTGGGCTATCCACAGTGCATTACAATTAAAGGCATTAATAATTCTTTGCTGGCTCCCAAGTGTTTTGGTTGTGACAAAAAAAGACCTGTAGTATGTAAAGTATAACAGAAACTTTTACATTCATTTTAGTACATTGATTTGTTTGTCATTTTGAATTGTGTACACTGTAGTTTATTAGTATACTGTAAAACCACTATTCCCCTCTGCTAAGATGCTCCCCCTTAACTTATTCCCACAGATCCATCAACAAGATGTGATAATAATGATAATAATAATAGTTGTAATAATAGTGATAATAACAATAACAAGAGAAATGAGAAGGGAAAAAATATCCTGTCCACCAGATTGCTTGAAAAAGATATTCTTGATGAAAAGAAATCAACCCCCCTCAATAGTGAAATGGTCGGCCAAAAGGTTGTCAGCCCCCAAGCAGTTGAGAAATGGAACTCGCATAATCACTGCTCCTAATTCATGTTCGCCATATTTGGAAACTTCAGTGATCAATAAAAATGGCGGCCGCGCTATCAAAGTGCCGTAGTTTTAAGGAAAGAGTTCTGCATTTCAAGGTTAAAAGTGCAGTAAAAGTAACAATAATAAAAAGAGAAACATCAGCGTGATGCTCATTTTTTTTTTCTTTTTTTTGTGGAGGAAGAGAAGCTTTTCATCGAGAAATCGTCCTTGGAAGAATTCAAACTTATTTTCCTCACGGCGAAGCCCATGGTCTGTGGTGAAATTCAACCCACAATTTTGCCCAATTTTCAGGTGCATTTTGCAGCCTATGGCTCCAAAAATCACGATTTTGAAAGGGACAATACGGAACCTTTATTTAGATCTTTCTGAGGTCAACATCCCTCATATAACTGAAAAAAAGATTTTTTAACCCAAGTGATGACCTCGACAGTCTAACAAAAGGCTGCAGCCCGTTCCTATTTGGCTCTCTTTTGACCTGTGTGAAATGTTGGCTTGCGGCACTCAACGGGTGAACCACGCGCCTGAAAAGGAAGGTTCTGTTCTCGCAGGAAGCTCCCTTGTTGCTCCCTCATGGACTTCGTGCGAAACCTATACTACCGTAGTTACTAAAACAAGGAATGACCTACAGTGAGCTACAATGAGTTACCGTGGGAACAAAGAATGACCTAAAATGATCCACAATGACCTAGACTTGCTCACAAGTCGCGCTTTCGGGCGCGTAGCGCGAGCCGAGCCGAGCCGAGCGAGCGATAGCGAGTCCTACCATACCAGAACAGAGAACCAAGCGAACGACTTTGAGAAAGTCTAACAATGACCTACAATGAGCTATTATGATAAACTTCTCCGTAGAAGCGACGAACGCGTGTATCTTAAAGCTTCCTGAGGTCGTTCCCGTTACAAAGGTTGTGAAAAGATCGGGTTACGGAGTTGCGAAAGATAGCGATGATTAACTAAATTACACGATAAAATCACGTGCGTAACGCAAGTGTGTTGCTGCGTTGTTCGTGACAGTAATGTTACTTTATTTAGTAGAGCCAGAGGGTTCTAGAATCTTATCGTGTGACTATAGAAGTAGATGAGGCTAAACGTAGTTTTTAACTAGTTTTCACAAGCGAAGAGAGTTGGATATCAGACGTGATCAGTTTCGCGGCGCTGTGATACGTGACCTTATTGATGGTTTGATCCGAAAATATCAATGAGTAAAAGGTGTTGACAGGCCAAATACGACTCATAACCTCATGATAGTGTGAAATTATGAGAGGCTTGTTATATAAGACCCTCAAAAACATCTTAAGCCAAAGGTTTTTCGCATTTTCATTTTATCCTAATCGTCATTATACATGTCTAATTATAATACACCGTAAATTTATCTCCAAGCCAGAAATTCTGTTATCATTTGGCCTGTTATTCAGTAGACAAAAAGCAAACACGCCTCACATCCACACATGTCTCCTGTTTTTGTTCTTTTTTTTTTTGCCTTTTTTTCTAAAATCTTCATTTACTTCATTAGAGGAATCTTACTGTAGCTCATTTAGATCATTGTAGGTCATTCCTTGTTTTAGTAACAACGCCTATACCACTCTTGGTGATGGGCAATCCCTTTGATAGACTTTGATGTAGATAATCTGCAATTTCTTTTTTTGAACAATTTCCATCAAGTAAACGTTGAATATATCTAAAATATGTATACATACTTTAAGTTAGCTTCGTCTTGTTCATCATCGAAGTTCTCCACGTGGGCGTTCAGTATATAACCAATTGGGCATTTCACAGATTCTTCACTATCTGGAACAAAGCCACCTACTGAAATTTGAAAGTTGGTAACGGCTTCGAAACCTGAACTTTTTTCGTACCCAAGACAGAAATCTATCTCCACAAGGCGATTTGGGTCAATCTCGCGGGTTCGTTCCATAGCTTCATTATTCGTAGCGGATGGCTAATTACCTGGTGCAAATCATGTCTTGGGCAGTTATGGTGTAGAACTAAAAGGGAAAGAGTCGTATTTGAACAATCTTGGCCTAAACAGGATGCAGACCGGTTCCTTGTTCCCTAAAAGGCAATACAAAGGAAATGATTAAAAGTGGAGAAACAGTGGTGGTAGAAAGATCATGCCTAAAAATATAATTGTATTTCAGTCACGTCTCTGCAGTGGAGTACTTTGGTTACTAGAAACCAATGATTTAAAAAAATGTAAAAGAAGGAATTCAAAATCTCGTAAAGCAACAATGAGTGCTTTGATTATGAAATTCTGTTCTGACCAACAAGAATGTGAAGGGAAAAACCGTTGATTACGTTTTAAATCATAAGCGAACAAGGAAAGTGTGTTTCCGGCACTATTGAGGTCATAAGAGAATGGAAGCGATGAATAGAATGGTCAGAATCGTCTGCTTCGATCGATCTTCGTGAAGCCCAACTTATCCATAAATCTAACACAATAAACGTGATGATCTGTAACTATATATAACATAACTTTAATTATTATTTTGTTATCGTATCTTATCTTTTTTAAATAAAGTAAAAATCTCTCGTAAGCGACCACCCTTGGTGTACGAAAAACTGGTAGCTTACGATAAAAATAAAAAAACTTGAATGATTAACGTGATTACATAAAGATGTTTACCTATTGAGCAAACATTAAGAAAGTAGATAAGGTTTTTTTCACCTGAAGCTGATCAAGCATCAACTTTTGGGAAATGTACAGTAAAGTTTACTTGTAAATGTGTCACTTGTTAATGAACATCAATGAAATCACAGACAGCCCAAACTCTGCGGAAGTTCGTTGAATTTATAAGAGAATGTATGAAAAATAAAAAAAAGCCAAAGTACGTCCTAGATTCCATTTTTCGAAAAAAAATTGGAATAAAAATGACTTACCTTGTGTCTGTGTTTTGTTATTTACTGTCTCCTCGCCTCTAGTGCCATTTTTGGGGGTGGAAGTGGAACAATGAATAATGAATAACGGCTTGAAAAAGAAAATGAATAAGGAATAACGGCTTAAAAAGAAAGTGAATAATGAATAACTAGGGTTTAATCGGGAATAAAGAATTATACCAAAAAAGAATCGCGCAAAGAAGCGATAGAGATCACGCGCTCGAAACTTGCAATCTTCGTCAAATCTTTGATGTCTTTGATGGTTTTTATGACCTTTCGGTGCCTTCCAGTCTCAGATTCTGGTCGCAGTATTTAATTACAGATCCTTTTTTGCCAGCCGATTGCGTAACTTTTTCCCGATTTCTGTCCTCATTGGTGCGTGCTTTTTATGTTCGTTATGTCATCACTGTCTGGTTTGTCTCTTTGTGACTGTCTGCCTCGAGTGACGTGTCAGTTTCTTTTAGAGTGTCGAAGAGTAATCGAACAGTAATCTGCAAATAGGAAAAAAAAGAAGAGAGATTGCGACAGACGGTAGGTTAAATTCAAGTTTGATATCGTAATCGACATTCGGTTCATGTTTAATTGTCTGTTATTCACTACAGTTCATACACTATCAAAATTGCATTATTATTTCCAGGTCACGTTCCCAATCCTGGTCGCCTGAAAGGTCAAAGCGAAGCTCAAAACGGTCGAAAAGATCGGAAAGGTGAGTCAATTTTAAGTGCTTAAATGTTGATTTATTATAGTTTTCTGTTCAGTGAATTGTTTCACATGCTGCAGCCAATCTTAAAACGCGAAATGACTGACGTCCACCGCAGAACAAAACTGAGCTTCCTTCGTCTTTTATTTAGTAACTATTATTAATAATAACCCGCAAAATACCGTTTATTTAATAACTACTCGCAAAATACCGTTTATTTAAAAACAGCCCGCAAAATACCGTTTCGCAAATTACGATTTCGTTTCGAAAAATAGCTAGAATTATTAATATGAAAAATTTCCCAATAAAATACACCAAAACATGTGCCATTAATTAGCGCATCGGGGAACTGTCTCGGAACTGTCTTCGTAAGCAAAATTGGCAAAGCACGTGGCGAATTTCAAGATGTCAATCCCACATTTCCGACGGAATTACTAACTACTTTTATCCAACTTTCTTTTCTACCGGCGAAACATACACTATCGAATATATGTGACCCAGTAACTGCTGTAATTTACAATATATTGCAGAATATTACACTGCTAATAATAAGCAACTATTCCCCATTGAAAAAATTTTCCCTAACCGAGACTCAATACATAAAGCTAAAGACGCTTTCTTAATTTCAAAAGGCACAACACTTGTAACTCATGGTCTGAACATTCGAGAAGAAACATACTAACTATTCCTTTTCGTATTAGTTTTCTTTCAATGTTTTCTTTATATTTTTTGTTAGCAGCTAGTTTTATTTGTCTATCATTACTATCTTTCTAAGTGGAGCCCCACGTATTTCCGTTGTTACGTAAAAATGTCACCTTTATTAAAAAAAAAAAAAAAAAAAAAAAAACATCGCACCTGAAGAAGGCTGGTTTGGCAAGCCGTAATATAGTATAACTTTACATTTCTTCCTATGTTGTATCTATCTTTGCTTCTATACTATGATTTTAACTTGTTACACCGATCAGTTTACTAGTTTGATTTAAACATATGAAGTTCCTCAAAGCAATAGTGAACAATTGATTTCTCATCTACATTTTTGTTGGCACATCTCTTTCAGTTCTCAACACCTGTCACGATCACCAAGGAGGCTTGGCAGATCGCAAGATAGAACAAGGTGACGATTTGCATGTATTTTATGGCACCTATTTGATCAAAGCTTTAAACTTACGTTCAGGCCGGTTTCATACAATATTGAAATAAAAAACAGACGATTACGGCTAAATGGATCATGAGAGAGCAAATCGGTGCTGGTTTACGCCTGCCACACTACTAGTATCAGTATAGCAGCTATAAAAATAGACCCTTTACTCTCAGTGATAAGTAAAGGATTAGAATCCTTTATTTAAAAGAATGTTAATTAGAACTTTGGGTTAAGGTAATGATCCGCATATCAAGGATAGCGCTGAAAGGCAATGCACGATGGAATATCAACTTTTTTCATTTTAACAACTAGTTATCTCATTGGCCTGACTCAAAAACCGCTAAAAAGTTAAGTTCAAGTTGCATTTTGTCTAATACTTTTTAAGTTTTTAAGTATATTTGAGACCCAATCGCACAACATACAATTTTTAAAAGATATTGTATTTGGGGAACTTCATCAAAGAAGCAAAATTAATATCTATTGTCTTCTGCTATTCTGATTGGTTAAGCACAAACATTACCTAAAATCTCTTTGATGCAAATGGATTTTATTTTTGTAACGAGCTCCTTCCCTATTCTTGAAATCAAAGATATTCTATGTGGGAAAGAGCCAGTGCCACGGAACAATGAAGTTTGCTACCGTTCTTATGTGGAACGTAACTTAATATGGGCACCACATTTATTTCTTTCATTAATTTCTTGTGAGTGTCTTGGTTGATCCTGAGGTCGATAAATTTTTGTTGTTATTGTTATTATCTTTTTCGGAACTGGCCATTTTGTCTTATCCATCATAGCGATGGACTCATCTCGTGAAAAAAAAAACCATTTTGATGTCTTTTGTTATCGATTTGTTCTCAGCAATTCCAAAATCCTTGTACACTTCGAATCAACTTCGAAGGATTTGTACTTGTCAGTTTAGACACTGATTTATATGCTTACGTATGTAAATCAGTGTCTAAACTGAAAATTGGTGTTTTATTCCTAGATTTCAGCGCTCTAGGTTTCAGTCAAAGTCCAGATCACGTTCATCGGAAAGGTATCATTTTGAGATTACCGAATCGCGCCGAGTTTCCTATAATAAACCAAAGTCAGTATAAATGTTGTGGTCTGTTTAATTTCGATTAATTTTTGTTCACCAAGCTCTCGATACCTTCTCCAGTATTTTAAAGTAAAGGAGAACCTAGCGAAAAGTACATTTTCAAGAAAACAATGCCTAAATATTGTTTTGAGAAAATAACATCCGTCCGCCCCTTCAACGCCTTTCCCTTTCAACATTGCGCAACACACTGGACTCAAACTGGACAAAACAATTCAGGATCGGTTCATACAATAACTTTTGAAAATAAGCACCGATTAGGCGTGGAACTAGCTTACAGTCGAGGCTCATGCGGGGGAGTCTCATTAAAAATGTTTGCATGTGAAAAGATTTTCCCGCATGAGCCTCGACTGCAGGCTAGTTCCAGTTCAATACCATGAATATGAATATTGTCGTCCTTTAACTATTTTCTACATTGACATATATTCTGTGAATTAATCGGCAATCGATCGGCAAGCAAAGAATTCGGCCCTGGCATACGGCAAATTCATCAGGAAATACGCTTTTCAAAGGTTCATCCCTTAACTGTACATGTCATAAAAAAATGAGCCTTTGCGATCCTTTGGTGGTACTTTGACTGTTTCTAGCAAATGCACCGCTTACCGCTCAACTAGCTTTAACGTGTTAAAGAACCTTAATTTCTTGTCGCAGATAATGTTTTCTATATGCTATTTCCTCCGTGTATCGGACAAATCCATTGGAACTGCGCTTCTGTTTGAAGAAAGGATTGTTTTAAATCTCCCATTTCAAAGGGGATTAATTGATTTATTAATGAATGATCTTTCGGGAAGAGTGTTCGACAACATACTGTCAGAGACAAACGCAAAGAAGATACTAGTCAATTGCCGTGAGTGACAATATTTCCACATCGGAAAGACTCAGTAAAATGTGGTTCTTGGGTATTTACCATCAAATCTACCAAGAATTCGCGCTATTATATTGTTGAATAACTATGTTGTTTTGATCTTATATACGTTATCAATTAAAATTCCAGTGTTTTTTAGGTTGCGTTATAGAGACGAAAGACTCAATCCGATGATCGAAAATAAGAATATCAAACATTATGATGCTTAGATATCTACCAATAATTTGCGCAAAGTAAATAGGACTATGGAAAAAGGTATGTATCGAACGCCATCGTAAGAGCTTTCCGTCGTCACTGCTTAAAGTTCCTATAGTGTAGATGTTTAGTGTACATTTTTGTTCAGTGTACAGTATGTAAAAATAAATGCTCCGCCTATAAGGCTGATATCTAAATAAACCTCGGGCTGGAGTTAAGTAAATAAATACGGTAATTAGATTGAACATGACGCTGATGGTTTTAAATCATATTTTAATTGAAGTGAAATCATCTATTTCACAATAAAGCGAATTAGAAACTGCCCAAAAAACTCAAATAAGGAATAATGAATAACGAGAAAAATTTAAAAATGAATAATGAATAACCTCGAAAAAAATTAAAGGAATGATGAATAAGTGAGATCCAATTATTCCGCTTCCACCCCCGACCATTTGGGCCATTCCATATAATATCCCCTCCCCCCTTATTGAAGGCATGGGATTTCCGAGGGGGAGGGAGAGGGTCACCAGATCGAGTCGGCAAAACTAGCCATTCCAAAGCAACCCGCTCTGGTGCTAAATTCGTGTTAGGCCTTTAGATGACGGTGCGTGCGTTATAAGTATAGGAGCGGTAAAAAAAAAAATCGCACGTTTTCACTTAAAATTGGTAGATTAAATTCCCTAGCGAACTTTCTAATCCCGATAGATCATAGTGGTATATTCCTCACGAAAGGAAGGCCATTGCACCAGGTAGATGAGCTCAAAATTCTTGTAGATGTCATTCTTACCTCGTTCTTTAAGCGAAATTAAAAGTGGAATTCAGGTATAGCGATCAAATATCCTTCAGTTATTCCCTTCAACATCTCAATATTTGATTCAAAATTTTTCTCATGTTCCAATCAGTCTCTTTCAGAACGAAGAACAACCATTAATTTCTTTAATTATTTTATTTAACGTTATTTATACACGGGTAAAAACATCAGGACTTAAAGCAAATACTAAAATTACATTAATTACAGAGAATGTTTAGAAATACATTTGATGATAAAAATTAACGGTAAAAAACTACGACGTTTCGAAGTCTGCATGACCTCATTATCAAGTAAAATGTTAAAACTGATGTAAAATTGTAGCTCTGAGATTATATACAAATAAAATGTGATAACTTCATTAGAATAATGAGCGTTCATTGTTATTGGTGTCAGATCGTGCAGTATATGTTTAAATAAATACTTTTGCACGTATTGAGTCAGACTGCGTGTTTAACTTTGGTTTTTGTTCGCGAATGAATAACATTTCGTGGATTAGGCAGTCCATTTTCCCGCGGCATTTCTTGAGAACGGAAAACATTTTCCCCAGGCCAGCGGACGCTACACCGTGGGCCTCCCTCAGATGCTTGCCAATGACAGAGGCTTTATGTTCTTCTATGCGTTGATGAAGATGGCGTGTGGTATAACCGATATAATCCGCATCGCACGAATCACATTTAAAAGTGTAAACAACGCATTGGTGGTTAATTAAAGCGGGCTTCTCTTCTTGTATCTTGAGCTTTCCCTCGATCTTACGACTCGTGAAAACTGGTTGTAGGTCAGTTCCGATTTTCCGGCCAAGATCTTTCAGCTGATGTCTTACTGTGTCGGCCGATTTTTGGTCTTTAAATGGTAAAGTTATTCTAACAGGTTTTTGTGTAGCCGCGTCAGGTTCAGTTGGGGTTTCGTGACGGCTTTGGATCGTAGAACTCGTGTACCAGGCGATAGCTGAGTTGATGAGTTTCACTGGGTACTTAAGCTTAGTAAACATCCGCTTGAGATGCTGGCATTCCTTGACGCGGCTACACAAAAACCTGTTAGAATAACTTTACCATTTAAAGACCAAAAATCGGCCGACACAGTAAGACATCAGCTGAAAGATCTTGGCCGGAAAATCGGAACTGACCTACAACCAGTTTTCACGAGTCGTAAGATCGAGGGAAAGCTCAAGATACAAGAAGAGAAGCCCGCTTTAATTAACCACCAATGCGTTGTTTACACTTTTAAATGTGATTCGTGCGATGCGGATTATATCGGTTATACCACACGCCATCTTCATCAACGCATAGAAGAACATAAAGCCTCTGTCATTGGCAAGCATCTGAGGGAGGCCCACGGTGTAGCGTCCGCTGGCCTGGGGAAAATGTTTTCCGTTCTCAAGAAATGCCGCGGGAAAATGGACTGCCTAATCCACGAAATGTTATTCATTCGCGAACAAAAACCAAAGTTAAACACGCAGTCTGACTCAATACGTGCAAAAGTATTTATTTAAACATATACTGCACGATCTGACACCAATAACAATGAACGCTCATTATTCTAATGAAGTTATCACATTTTATTTGTATATAATCTCTGAGCTACAATTTTACATCAGTTTTAACATTTTACTTGATAATGAGGTCATGCAGACTTCGAAACGTCGTAGTTTTTTACCGTTAATTTTTATCATCAAATACATTAATTACATTGTTAATATATTAATCTACTACTAATTCAATCTAATAAAAACAAAATTAAAAAAAATAATAATAAAGTGCCTACCGTACTTTCCATGAATGCCGTGTAATTAATTAAATCATTTATTATCAAAAAGAAAACCCCTACAGCCGGATTTAAAACTAGCAAGAGTTTGTGCTTCTCGTACGGATTAGTAGGTAAGCTGGTCCACATCGCTGCACCACTGTAGCTGAAACTGTTTCTTTAGAAAATTGGTGCGGGGGAGTGGAAAAGCTAGTTTGCCCTCACAATTCCTAAGAGAGTAGGTAGGTATTGCATTCCTATCAGTAAACATTGGTTTTAAATAATCAGGGGCGAGAATAGTAAGAGAATAGTAAGAGATTTATAGACCATCGGTGGCTGTTTTTAATTCTCGTTGAAGATTAAGTTTTTACCAGCCTAGTTTAAAAAAAAGATGAAGAATAAGTTAAAATACGCACTGCGCGATTCTGTAGTTTTTTTAATTTGATAGAAAGGGATTTCTTGCAATTCCCCCATACGACACTACAGTAATCGAAATGAGGTTGGAATAAAGCATTGTAGATGCATAAGAGCGTTTCAAAAGGAACAAAAGATCTGATTCTCTTCAAGATGCCAATGCGGGAGGCAATGTTTTTGGAAATATGTTCGATATGTAGGCTCCAGGTTAAGTTTTCATCTATATATACTCCAAGAGATTTCGTAAATTCTACTTGTTTTCTGGGATCAACGTCAGTAGTAAAAGACGGGAGTCTATCAAAAGTATTTAACCATTCAGTAATTTTAGTTAGATCATCGTTCATATTTTCCTCTAAATGCGCAAAAGTGTTACTGGCAAAGGTCAAATGGGTGTCATCTGCATACATTCTGGGACGTGAATTAACGAGACAGTTAGGTAGTGATTGCGGAACGAAGAAAAACTACTGCTACTTGAAAGTAACCAAGGCATTCTTCTAGGATAGCGCTGTCATAAAGAAGAGAATGCTATGGAATTAATTAAACAACAACAAACATATGAAACATATGTATGAACTGCGGTTATGAAACGTATATATGCACGATCCTTCGCAGTAAAGCACTATTTGAGCAATAGTGAAAATCAGACCTGAAAAAAATTTCAGGCCTGTACGGGATTCGAACCACTGACCTCTGCGATACTAGTGCAGCGCTCTACCAATTGAGCTAACAAGCCAACTGGGAGCAGGTCATCAAATTAATTCGGCATAAACCCGTAGATGATAAATCAAACAACAACAAACATATGAAACATATGTATGAACTGCGGTTATGAAACGTATATATGCACGATCCTTCGCAGTAAAGCACTATTTGAGCAATAGTGAAAATCAGACCTGAAAAAAATTTCAGGCCTGTACGGGATTCGAACCACTGAAGGATCGTGCATATATACGTTTCATAACCGCAGTTCATACATATGTTTCATATGTTTGTTGTTGTTTGATTTATCATCTACGGGTTTATGTCGAATTAATTTGATGGCCTGCTCCCAGTTGGCTTGTTAGCTCAATTGGTAGAGCGCTGCACTAGTATCGCAGAGGTCAGTGGTTCGAATCCCGTACAGGCCTGAAATTTTTTTCAGGTCTGATTTTCACTATTGCTCAAATAGTGCTTTACTGCGAAGGATCGTGCTATATACGTTTCATAACCGCAGTTCATACAGATGTTTCATATGTTTGTTGTTGTTTGATTTATCATCTACGGGTTTATGTCGAATTAATTTGATGGCCTGCTCCCAGTTCGCTTGTTAGCTCAATTCAAAGTTGGAATGTTTATAATTGTTTACGTTTTAAAAAAGTTTTAAAACATTTCTTGGCTGCAATATTGTCAGATATGAAATTCTCACAATAATATGAACCCAGCGACTTTTACTTCAGTTGGATGATAAAGAAGCATATTTTCCATAAAATTGTAGTTCTTTGGCAAAAAATGGCTTGCAAGTGTAAAGATTCCTGCTGTTAAAGATGACACATTTTGAAGAAATATCTGATAAATACGTTGTACCCGAATGAACAGCGCGCATTATTTAAATAGCCTTGGTTTATCGCCAACCATATGGAGTAAAGTTGAACCCTAAGCCAAATTGTTATAAGTGAGCAATTTACTCACAGTAATCCTGCGATTGGAATAGCACTCCGGGATGGATAAACATTGACATGGCAATTACAGTAGCGTGCTGATCAGCGGTGCAATGAATAAATTTTTGTAGCGAGCCGTACGTAGGTGGTGATGCGAAGGCAGGCATTGTGACGTTAAATTTGAGCGCCAAAGTATAGTGAAGTGAAGTTTTAGTAATGGCGGGCGGCTCGAAAGCAATGGAAAGGCATCATGAAGCCTGGTAGTCCGTAAGCCTTGTGTATCATTCAAAGAATAGAGTGATAGAAGATAGGGGCCAGGTGGAAAGTGTAAAACCAACTATGTTGAGTGCGCAAATAAATAAGCATGGCAAAGGGAGTTTGTCAGTTTATAGAGCGGGGGTTTTTAAGTGTTGTATTGGAATAGCGAGTTGCTTTTAGACTTAGGTATGGTTGAGAATATAACAGAAGGGCTATGGGTGCTCGCGAATGAAATTTGGAAAATGCAAATATAAAAAAGGAGATCACTAAGATCAGTAGGGTTGATATCGGTACTGTATAAAAGATAAGTATAAAAGAGATAAGTAGGTAGTGTATTTCCACAAAGCAGAAAAGCAGACGACTTGAAACTAATAGAAAAAGATATTTTTTTAAAGCAATAAAGTAGATGATCGATCGTTATAAAATAAAGATGAAATCTCAATTCTCGTCTAAAGGATCTTACATGAAGTACAGAAGTGTCTAAGGAGAAAGGAAATAAGATAAGAGCGTTAAAATCTAAGGAGGATGAAAAAAAAAAGAAAAAAAAAGAAAAAAAAAAGAATGTTCTCTTTGTTAGAAACAACCGCTGGAGTTCGAACTATGATAGTCAGATTACCAATCCAGCGCCCAATCGCTGTACCATGAAATTTTACAAGTGATTCCAATAAACGTCTGCGCATCTTGATGTTTCGATCGTTTGATCATCGATCTAACTCGTGGATATATTTTGCCTCTCAAACTGGAATGTAAGGACGCTACTTGAAGGAAAGTATTATTCTTGGATAATGTTTATTTGCTTGCTTGCTCAACAGCCAGCCAACAACTTTCAGTACTCGATCAGTAAGCGGGGAAACATGCACAATGATGCATTCCATTCCAAGCTTATTAAATCTCTTTAATAAGTATATATAATTGACCGCTATTTTAGATAATAAGCTAAAATTCAAATCGATAGAAAATAAATAATATCACGCTTTCATGCTTTGGTAATAAATGGTATTCATTTGATAATCATTTGGTAATAATCTATCCTAGACGGTGTTACATGAGCAAATTGGTCAGAAATCAGTCCTAAGAGTGTATTGGAAATGAGTTATTTCCATATGGCATGAGAGAAGCTCCCGGCCATGAATTTGCATGAATTGAAAAATTGATGGCAAAAGCTACACGAAATCCATGATTCTCGTGGATGCATGTGATGTGCCATCAAAAAGATAAATTCCTGGGAAAGTTGGAACAAGTACTATAAAATGGTGTTGGAATTAATTCGAACAGTAAGGATTAATTAATTAATCAGCATTACTTAATTAATTAATTGATTAATTAATTAATGTTGAAACCTGGGAGTTCAGGACCGACCCATCCATAGTGGTTTGGTCGATGATATTGTTCAGTGCTTTTTAAATTAGGGAGGGAGGGACTTGCAGAGGTTGGTTCAATGTAGCACATGCACCAAAGAAAGACCAAAGAAAGGTTTGAGGAGAGTTTTGTGTGATTGAATCACAGATCCTGTTGCCTTAAGTAAGATTCCTTGAACAATTATCTGCTAAACCCATGCCCATTCCTGACGCAGTGATTTGATGAATAAAACAATTTGCTAACCAAAAAGGTGCTTCCTGTTCTGCCAAGAATCGTTGACCGTGAAATAGTGCTCAGAAAGAACAAGAAAGTAAAATTGACTTGTTTTAAAAAATGCTGTAGATTTATCGAGCAACCTTTAAATGAAATAGTGGGTTCATTTACAATAATTTGTAATAAGGGGAAAGGAAGGGTGTTGAAAGTGTGAAATGATGAAAATGAAATGTTAGTTGTTCAGTAATTCGAGAATTTGCCCTGCAAATTGACATAACTGCACGGCAGTTATGTCAATCATAACGCAGGTAGGCAGCATTAAAATAAAAATGATCATTACTTCTGTTTTATTTTCCTATATATCTACAAGATATTCCTTTGAGATACTAAATTTTGGAAGGACGTACAGGGAAGAAAGAAAGCGAGATATCAACCAGGGAGCAAGTGGTGGGTGTAACGCCTGCCTGCCTGCCTGCCTGCGAAATAAAATTTTACTGAAGAAAGTACCGGCTAAAGGAGACTGATGGGTTTCATTGAGGGTCTACACTGGTACTTTTTTTTTTTTTATTTTCTTATATCATTACAAGATATTCCTTTGACCTGCCTGATATTGGGTGAAACTTTTCTTAACTTGATATAATTACATTGGAAATAAAAGGAAAATAAAGACAAAAATACACGAGAAAAGAATAGAAGGAAAATGAAAGATTTTAATTATGAAGGAGAAAAAGTCCTAGATAGAGTTTCTAAGTTTCCAAACAATGCAAAACTGGTTGAGTTTGGTTCAAGTTAGCTGCATTGTCACATAAAGCTCCATATAGCAATCTTTAGTGTCCATAAAATCGCAAAGAGCCCTTTTTGTTTTGTTTTATTTTTTGAAGGATTTCAAACTGCAAGGAAGCCAATTCAAGGCAGTACAAAAATTTAATGATAATAATAATCAGCACCCCTGTACTCTGAGGCACCTGTGCAAACAAAGGGGGGACGCTTGTTCTCACGCATGCCATGTCTCCGTAACTCATGCCAAAGCGGCCAAAGTGGAATCCCAGGTTTACTACACCCAAGGGACCTCGGGAATAAGCGCGCGACTCCGGGAAATCACAGGCGCTGGAGTGGCATGCGTGCGAATGAGCACCCCTGCACTCTGACGCACCTGTGCAAACAAAGGGGGGAGGCTTGTTCTCACGAATGCCACGTCTCCGTAACGCACGCCAACGCGCGCAAAATGGAATCCCAAGTTCACTAGACACAAGGGACCTCGGAAATAGACGCGCGACCCAGGGAAATCACGGGCGTCGGAATGGCATGCGTGCGAATTAGCACCCCTGCATTCTGAGGCACCTGTGCAAACGAAGGGGGGAGGCTTGTTCTTAAGCATTCCACGTCTCCATAACGCATGCGAACAGATTCAAAACGCAATCCCAGGTTCATTAGACCCAAGGGACCTCGGGTATAGACGCGCAATCCCGGGAAATTACGGACGCCGGAGTGGCATGCAGGCGAATGAGCACCCCTGCACTCTGAGGCATCTGTGCAAACGAAGGGGGCAGGCCTGTTCTCACGTATGCCACGTCTCCGTAACGCATGCCAACGCGCTAAAAATGGAATCCCAGGTTCACTAGAGCCAAAGTACCTCGGGAATAGACGCGCAAGCCCGGGAAATCACGGGAGCTGGAGTAGCATGCGTGCGAATGTGCACCCCTGCACTCTAAAGCACCTGTGCATAGATGCATCCGTGATTTCTTAGAGTCCTGCGTTTAATCCCGAGGTCCCAAGAGTCTACTAAACTTGGGATTTGAGTTTCAGCTTTGTGGCATGTGTTACAGATGTGTGGCATGCGCGAGGAGATGCCTCCGAGATACGTTTGCTGGGGTACGTCTTATGTAGTGGAGGTACTTCGTACGCATGCCATACAGGCGTCCGTCACTTCGCAGAAGCGTGCGTTTAATCCCGAGTTCTCAAGGGTCTACTGAACCCGGGATTTGAGTTTCAGCTCTGTGGCATGCGTTACAGATCTGTGGCATGAGTGAGAAGATGCCTTCCGGATACATTTGCTGGAGTACGTCGCATGTAGTAGAGATGCTTTGCACGCATGCCACACAGGCGTCCGTGATTTCTCAGAACCGTGCGTTTAATCCCGAGGTCCCCAGGGTCTAGTAAACCCGGGATTCGAGTTTCAACTCTGTGGCATGCGTTACAGATCTGTGGCATGCGTGAGAAGATGCCTCCGAGAAACTTTTTACACTTTTTTGTCTGTGCTGAATAATTTGTGATTGATTTTCATTTAAAATAAATTGAATTAGAACATCTTTTGGTATAATTTACTAAGTTGCTCTCTCGATAGATTTTCTAAATTTGTCTATTCATTTTGTCTATACTAATGTAAATATTTTTTTTTTGATCTGGAATCACTCTCCATAATATTATTACGTGTTTTTTCCTTTAAGTACTTTGAAACATATGAGTGAACTGCGGTTATGAGACGTATATAAGAACGATCCTTCGCAGTAAAGCACTATTTGAGCAATAGTGGAAATCAGACCTGAAAAAAATTTCAGGCCTGTACGGGATTCGAACCACTGACCTCTGCGATACTAGTGCAGCGCTCTACCAATTGAGCTAACAAGCCAACTGGGAGCAGGCCATCAAATTAATTCGATATAAACCCGTAGATGATAGTATCGCAGAGGTCAGTGGTTCGAATCCCGTACAGGCCTGAAATTTTTTTCAGGTCTGATTTCCACTATTGCTCAAATAGTGCTTTACTGCGAAGGATCGTTCTTATATACGTCTCATAACCGCAGTTCACTCATATGTTTCATATGTTTGTTGTTGTTCGATTTATCATCTACGGGTTTATATCGAATTAATTTGATGGCCTGCTCCCAGTTGGCTTGTTAGCTCAATTGGTAGAGCGCTGCACTAGTATCGCAGAGGTCAGTGGTTCGAATCCCGTACAGGCCTGAAATTTTTTTCAGGTCTGATTTCCACTATTGCTCAAATAGTGCTTTACTGCGAAGGATCGTTCTTATATACGTCTCATAACCGCAGTTCACTCATATGTTTCATATGTTTGTTGTTGTTCGATTTATCATCTACGGGTTTATATCGAATTAATTTGATGGCCTGCTCCCAGTTGGCTTGTTAGCTCAATTGGTAGAGCGCTGCACTAGTATCGCAGAGGTCAGTGGTTCGAATCCCGTACAGGCCTGAAATTTTTTTCAGGTCTGATTTCCACTATTGCTCAAATAGTGCTTTACTGCGAAGGATCGTTCTTATATACGTTTAAGTACTTTATAAAATTTTTGATTATTTTTTTTTATTCATACTATATATATTTTTTTGATTTAGATTTACACATTATTAATTTTCATACTTAATTTTTCTTGTTGATATATTCAAATTATTTCGTTACCCCCCCCCCCCCCGACGCAGCCCCAAACAATTTCTTTACAAACTATCAGCCTTTATTAAAAACTAGATCATTGGATAATACAATTCAAGACTTTTTATTGGCTTAGCCATTATGGTATATGAGCCAATATACCATAATCTACAAATATGGTAAGCGTACGCGTCAGCTTAAAATCAAAAGGGAGCTAAAAAATCCGGTTTCTCCTCACAAAATAATAATTTCTTGGGGGCGTTTTAATAAAACAATTATTCCACTCGCGCTTGTTGGGTATGAGATGATTATAGCCAACGAGGCGCGTGGCGCCGAGTTGGCTATCTATCATCTCCTATCCAACGCGCGCTCGTGGCCGTGGAATAATTGTTAATTAGTTTTTCTTTAAGCACTTTTAAAAAATTTAAGCGTTTTAATTTGAAAACAAGATTAAGAAGAAGCCATTTTTGTGTCTGTGTTTCATGATTTTAACTTTATATGATTTTAATTTTTTCATAAAGTTTAAAAATTTCTGGATTTTTTTTTAATTTTGTCATATCAGTTTACAGATTTATTTCAGATCATTTTTTACAGATCACTTTTACAGATTAGTTTTACAGATTAGAGTTATATCTTTTTCACGGACTATTTCCGATTTTTAGGCCTTAGGGTTGATGATCTATACCACTCAATTACTATACTACTCGCATGGCATTATTGATTTAATAAATATTTGGTGAAGATCTACTGATAGGAGATTAAACTACATTAGACCGAAAGTAATTACAGTCAAACTAAGTGAAGCGTACCCCTTAAGATTACATTAATGAATTGAGCATTTGCAAATTGAACTCGCCAGTCGTTTTAAGAATGCAATAATGAATTGATTATTTGATTATTGAACCCGATAGCCGTATCCGTTTTGAAAATGCGCGGATCAATGTTCAAATTAGAAGTCCATTTCTGAAGTCCAATAAGATTGTTCTATTTGACGAGGAATCCTGAAAATGAACAAACTGCACTGTAAAAACACTGCGAAAACAGTCGATCGCAAATATTAACGAAAAAGTCTTGTGATGGCTTCGCCCGTAAACTATTTTATCGACCATGAATACACACAAGAATTTCTACAAGTTCGTCAAGATGTAAATTGGCGAAAAAAGCTCTCGATAACATTCCATTCACAACATTTACAAGAGGTTCTACACAACACTTGAACTCACCTTTCCCGCTATGTCTGACGCCATGTTCCGATCCATCCGTACGTGTTCGCATAATTCAATCAGAAATGGACTTCTGATTTAAACAATGATCCGCGCCTTTTCAAAATAATTACGGCTATCGGGTTCAATATTCAAATAATCAATCCATTGATGCATTCTTGAAACGGTTAGCGGGTTCCATGTTCAAATATTCAATTCCTTATTGCGCTCCTGAGACGATTCGCGGGTTCAATATTCAAATAATCAAATCATCAATGTAATCCTGAGGGGTACGCTTCACTTAGTTTGACTGTAACCACAACGTGGCGTCATTTATGACACTCCATGTATCCAAGTGTGATACCGCTGGCTTACTATAATAGTGGCTTCACAAATAGTTGCCGGCGGTAGTGACATGGCAAGGTTGATCTCTTTAGTCCTCAAAGTACTTGTTTCGTCGGTGTCATCTTCAGGCGAGGGATTCGCAAAAGTGATTGAAAATGTCCCTAGACTCTGAAGTTCGTAAGAGATCCGACATGTTCGAAGAAACTGGCCCAGATCCAGATCCGGTTATATCAGCGTCAGGAAGTACGATGAAAAACTCAACTTCTTTCAAAACCAATCGTAAGTGGCTTCTTTTTAACACACATTTGAACGCTGTGATTTATTCTTCTTGTTTTTGGGTTCAGATTGGAGTCTTACCGGTAAGTTAAAATATTTAAGGCATTTTTTACAATGGTGTTAAAGAGAACCTTGTTTCCCGTTTTTTTGTTCTCAAATTGGATCTCAAGGAAGGTGAATAGTTTTTGAAAGCCAATACATGTTAATCGTTTATCACGAAACGACAGGTATAGAGGAATTGGAGCAAGTTTATTCAGTCTGTTATAAATTCTTTGCCCTTTCCTTGGAAAATTATGCTCTTCTAAATCTACAGATTAAGAAATTTTTTTCTCGTGGTTGCTGTGGAGTTCTAAGTTTAGGCGAGAATTGAAAGTATTTCTTTTAGTTATCTGCTGACACTTCACGATGAAGATGAACAGTCAACATATGCCCCACGTGTTATCCAAAACTTATTTCAGATTAAAACCAGCATGCTTTCATCGGCAATTGCACCTGCCAGCAGAGGATGGCAGCTTTATGACACTTGTCATGTCAGGGGAAGCTAATCTTGAATTTGCCTTTTCTTTTCAACGAGCCACCTTGCGAACTGTCCTTCTCAAGCCATTCAGAAATCTTGAAAATCTCCTTGTTGTAGTTCTTGAAAATTTTGCCATGCAAAGGGACTTCTTACTAATTATTTTTTTACCACAATCTGCAGTAGTGTCATGATCTGATTGGCCAATTTGCTGTTGGCTATAAAGATACAGACAACACTGCTGGCAACAACCTGTTGTGCAATGCCTTTATTAACAAAAGAATCATTTTATTTAACATAGATATTGTGCTAAAAAAACAAATCAACTGTGGTTTAGTGTGGTCTATACCCTTCTCATAATGATATTGGTCATCACAGTTGTCAAAATGGTGACCACTGCTAAACCACTGTCAACTTGTTAAGTTTCCTGGGGGAAGGGGGGCAGAGGATTTAGTTGTCACAGTAAAATTTACCTGATCTTGACCCCCCTGAGGTTCTGTAGTATTCTAATGATTTCCCCTCATAGGCAGTGTAAATCTTCCATAGCTCTTCCTTTCTACTCTGTTAGCAACCACTGATCCCCATCCACTCCCCCGGGAAAGCATCTGATCTATCCTCCCAGTCTTTCACCCCACCCTCCTAGGGGATAAATAATGACTTATCCCAAACTCTCTTTGTTCTAAACCAGTCATGTCCGTTTTTGACCAAAATACTTCATAGGAAATATTTGGTGACCTGTGTGAGACATGGCAAGATTTGGTTTTTTAGGGTTGGTAGGTGTGTGCTACATGCATATTTCACTTCAGTCTATTATTTCCTCTTTATTAATTTTTTCATTCCATTAGTATTTATCCAAGAAACTTGGAGCTGACCCTGTAGTCTTTGGCTACCTTCAGACTACATTTGCCGTGGTACAGTTGTGTGGTGGACCAATATTTGGAAGATTTGGAGATATTTTTGGAAGCCGAGCAGCCCTGGTTTTGTCTTTCATAGGAGCAGCCATGAGTTACACAGTTCTTGGTTTAGCTTCAACTGTAAGCATGCTTTTTCTGTCAAGACTCCCATCCATTTTTATGCATGCAATGCAAGGTAAGTTCAGTACAGTTACCAGGTTGTCTATTGCAGTATGGAGATTGGAGAAGTTTTCCACCCACGTCCAGCAATTTCTGATTAAGATTTGATGGGTTGAGTTTTTTTTTTTTAATTCTGATATGGAGAATATTTTCCTGTTTCTACACACCACTAACATTTCTTAACCTTCTACTCCCTAACATCAGCATGCATATTCTCCATACTGTTCTCTATACATTACCTAAGGACCTTTTCACCCTAACATCAGTATACATATTCTCCATACTGTTCTCTATACATTACCTAAGGACCTTTTCACTCTAACATCAGTATACATATTCTCCATACTGTTCTCTATACATTACCTAAGGACCTTTTCACCCTAACATCAGTCTGCATATTCTCCATACTGTTCTCTATACATTACCTAAGGACCTTTTCACCCTAACATCAGTGTGCATATTCTCCATACTGTTCTCTATACATTACCTAAGGACCTTTTCACCCTAACATCAGTATGCATATTCTCCATACTGTTCTCTATACATTACCTAAGGACCTTTTCACCCTAACATCAGTATGCATATTCTCCATACTGTTCTCTATACATTACCTAAGGACCTTTTCACCCTAACATCAGTATGCATATTCTCCATACTGTTCTCTATACATTACCTAAGGACCTTTTCACCCTAACATCAGTATGCATATTCTCCATACTGTTCTCTATACATTACCTAAGGACCTTTTCACCCTAACATCAGTATGCATATTCTCCATACTGTTCTCTATACATTACCTAAGGACCTTTTCACCCTAACATCAGTATGCATATTCTCCATACTGTTCTCTATACATTACCTAAGGACCTTTTCACCCTAACATCAGTATGCATATTCTCCATACTGTTCTCTATACATTACCTAAGGACCTTTTCACCCTAACATCAGTATGCATATTCTCCATACTGTTCTCTATACATTACCTAAGGACCTTTTCACCCTAACATCAGTGTGTATATTCTCCATACTGTTCTCTATACATTTCTTAAGGTGCTGACAAGGAGAATTTGTTTAACAATCAAGAACTTTGTTAGTCACTGATCATTTTCTGTATTCTCGTGACCTTAATGTTTAATTAGGGAGTGATATAAGTAGAGATCAGATTCCAGTTACTCCAAGGGCAGTTAATATTCTGTTGTTCTTAATGCTGAGCATGTGATATTACTTTTCAAAATGTGTTGCCTATCAAGATTAAATCATTATTTTTCAGGATCACAAATGGTTGTCACAGATATCTCAGAAAAAGAAGGTAAGGCTACTTCCTGCAGCTTTGAATTAATTTGACTGAAAAAAAGAAAAAGGGCAAAGCATTTTTGTTGGATAATTGTCATCTTTTTGCTGGACAGTGTCATGGTCCATTGTTAGGCTCTGCTGTGAGTAGTGGCTTGGGTTTGAGCCCAAAATGTCATCATTTTGTATGGTCTTTGTATCCATTAAGGAGAATGTGGCTGCTGGCAGACTATGCCAGACTTACATTGATATTGTTAACTGCAGCACCATAGTGCTAGCTACAGTAGGGCTGGGGAAAATAAAGCATGAGAAAGGGGTTGGGAAGGGTTAGGGAGTTCCATGAGGAATCCGTGTTTATTTGAACAATGTGATACCTTGTAAGCAGTGCTTGGACTTAGAAAACCCGAATTTCGAATGCCTATGGCTTACTTTGCGTCCCAGACGCCTGCCAAGACCTCTATCTGGCATAGCTATTTGTGTTGTTTATCATCCTCCAGGTCGACCTGCCGATAGTCTCAAAGAACTGAATGACTATTTAATTAATACTACTGAACGTTTGTGTAACGAACACCCTGATCATGGTTTGGTCCTTCTTGGCGATTTCAACGATTTTGATTGCAGTAACTTGGTTACTCATCACAGTTTAAAGCAAGTCGTCCAACAACCTACCAGAGACTCTGCTATACTAGATCTCATACTAACGAACATGCATAATTTGTGTAGCAGTCCAACTACTCATGCCCCGCTAGGCTCAAGTGATCATAACATCATACTCTGGCATCCTAGCCAAGTGCACAGGCCATCCCCTGGGGTTAAATCCACTCAGCGCCTGGTACGCCACTACCCTCGATCTGGAATCGACGCCTTTGGAAGATGGGCTACTACACATGAATGGTTCATCGACCTTGGACCCAGCCCGTCTGTTGACGATCTAGCATCCTCGTTTACTATCCAACTAACAGACGCCATTGATCGGATTCTCTCCGTAAAGACCATCAAGCTGCATCGAACAGATAAGCCATGGATAACTCCTGAACTCAAGCTCATGATTAAAGACCGACAGAAAGCATTTCACAGCGGCAACATCCCAACCTGGCGCTCTTTGAAATACAAAGTCCAGCAAGAAATAGGGAAGAGGAAAAAGTTCTTTTATAAGAACAAAGTATGACACCTAAAGAAAGATGACAGCCGCAAGTGGTGGAACTTTATCAACCAAATGTCTGGCAGATCTGAAAAGCCATCCCTTATTTCACTGGAGCATGACGGGAAAATCATGAGCCAACAAGAACTCGTCAACAGTTTAAATCGATTTTACATTTCAGTTAATGCGGACATACCGCCACTTGACAGTAATCTACTACCAGCTTTCCTCCCTGCTGAGGCAGAAGCCCCATTTGTGCAACCCCACAAAGTCTGCAAGATGTTACTTGCCATAAAAGCCTCCAAGGCCCATGGTCCAGACAACGTACCCTGCCGCATTGTCAAAGAGTTTGCTTATGAACTAGCTGAACCTATCACCACCATCTTTAACACATCACTCCAATCTGGCATTGTACCAGCAGCCTGGAAAGAATCTAATATAATACCCATCCCAAAAGTACATCCACTTATGGATGAGGGCCACACCAGACCAATTTCGTTGACTCTCTGTCTGTCCAAAGTCCTTGAGGATTTCGTAGCTACATGGTTAATTGACGATGCCAAGGATAAAATCGACCCAAATCAGTTTGGGTGCCTGAAGGGAACTTCAACTACTTATTGTTTACTGGACATGATTCACACCTGGCTTACGTACCTCGACTCACCCGTGCGACACCTCCGCCTTTGCTTTCTAGATTTCTCTAAGGCTTTCGATCTTATCGGGTACAACGTACTGATAGAGAAGCTTCTGGGCTTAGGGGTTCGCATTTTTTTTAATACCGTGGATAATAAGCTTCCTGACTAACCGTCGACAACGTGTTAAGTTACCTGGCTCTATCTCTGACTGGCTTCCAACAACAGCCGGCATCCCCCAGGGAACAAAACTCGGTCCAATATTGTTCCTGGTGATGATAAATAACTTGAACATCTCTGACCCAGAATCCTGCACTTGGAAGTTTGTAGATGATGTATCGTTGTCTGAGGGGCTCTTAAGGAACAGCACCTCAACCATCCAAACAAGTCTCAATACTGTCGCCTCTTGGAACTCCAGTAACTGGATGAAACTCAACGCTAAAAAGTGTAAAGAAATGCGGATATGCTTTCTCAAGGAACCCACAGAACTCCCTCATTTGAAGATCGGCGACTAACAATTAGAGCTTGTAACTTCACACAAAGTACTTGGCCTGGTGATTCAGAATAACTTAAAATGGAACAATCACATTGAAGCTAGTGTCACCAAGGCTTCTAAATGCCTACACATACTCAGAGTACTCCGTCGAGGGGATGTGGAGATGAATGATTTAACCACTATCTATATCTCACTGATATGATCTGTTCTTGAATATTGCTGTGTAGTATGGCACCACGCCCTCCCCTCCTACCTTTAACAAGAGCTAGAACGAATACAGAAGCGTGCTCTTAAATTCATAGTACCTACTTTATCTTACCCAGAAGCTCTGCAATTCCTTAATTTAAGAACATTAGTTGAAAGACGTAGTGAACTTTGTGTTAAAACTCTTGAAAATATCTCAAGAGGAGGGCCACTTTTTAAACATCTCCCGAAAGAAAGGACGCAAGTGCATCAGTATCAATTGAGGAACGCTAGCAATTTTTCAGTGACTAAATGCAGGACCGAAAGACTGCGCCACAGCTTTTTCCCAAGGACTATTTTAGCCTTCAACAAATAAGAGTTTCTTTTTATATATATTTGCATACCCACATAGTTAAATGTTAATTCTTAATTATTTAATTAATTATCTTTATTTCTAAAGCCATTGTAGCCCAGTCCTTATCCACGCATGTAATTTTATATATTTGTTAAATAATTGTAACCACATTGTAAATCAGATTTTCTGTGAAAATGTGAGAAATAAACTTATTTACCTACCTACCTACCTTCACATCTTATCAATCAGGGCCCAGTTGTTTGAAGGATGGATAAGGCTATCCACTGGACAAATCTCTCTCTGGTGGATAGCACAGTATGTTTTGCAATCACTTATCTGCTGGATGCACTTTCTCTATCGGATAGCATTATCCACCAACTGGACCCAGAGAAATATGCTATCTAGTGAATGAGTGTTTTAGAACAAAATGTACTGTGCCATGCACAGGATGTGATTTATCCAGTGGAGAGCATTATCCAGCCCTTAGACAACTGGGCCTCTTGTCTAAGGGCTGGATTTGTTTTTGACCTTTTGGGGGGGGGGGGGGTAAGTGGTGATGGTATGGAGGGGAGGGGTCAGAAGAGAATAAACAATCAACATAAGTTGCTTTTTGAGAATTTTTAGGACAAACACCAGCGTGATAATCTGTTGAGCTTGTACTTTTGTATGTTTTTTTTAACAGGTCGTGCAGATGCTCTTGGCAAACTGGGTGTGTCTTATGCCATTGGCATGGTGATAGGTCCTTTTGTTGGAGGTCTCATCACAAAGAGATATGGAGAACAGTCTGCGGCATTCTTTGCTGCAACATTTTCCTTCATTAGCATTATCATCTCACTTCTTTTCATCCCAAGAAATACGAAAGTGTTAACACAGGAGGAGAAATCTGCTGAAAAGCTTCAAGCAAGTAAGTTAATGAATTTGGTTCACCCAACTTGTTTCGTGGGCAAAACATTTGACTTTCACAGTGTCACTCTCCTTTCAAGAGTATTACAGTCAAACTAAGTGAAGCGTACCCCTCAAGATTACATTAATGAATTGATCATTTGGATATTGATCATTTGGACACTTGAACCCACCAGTCGTTTCAAGAATGCAATAATGAATTGATTATTTGATTATTGAACCCGCTAGCCATATCCGTTTTGAAAAGGCGGGGATCATTGTTCAAATTAGAAGTCCATTTCTGAAGTCCACTAAGATTGTTCTATTTGACAAGGAATCCTGAAAATGAACAAACTGCACTGTAAAAACGCGCGAAAACAGTCGATCGCAAATATTAACAAAATGAAAAGTCCTGCGATGGCTTCGCCTGTAATCTATTTTTTTCGACCATGAATACACACAAGAATTTCTACAAGTTTGTTAAGATGTAAATAGGTGAAAAAAGCTCTCGATAACATTCCATTTACAACATTTACAAGAAGTTCTACACAACACTTGAACTCACCTTTCCCCCCATGTCTGACGCCATGTTGAAATGGTTCCGATACATCATCACATGTTTGCCTAATCCAGTCAGAAATGGACTTCTGATTTGAACAATGATCCGCGCCTTTTTAGAGAGAATATGGCTATCGGGTTCAATATTCAAATAATCAATCCATTAGTGCATTCTTGAAATGGTTAGCGGGTTCCGTGTTCAAATATTCAATTCCTTATTGTGCTCCTGAAATGATTTGCGGGTTCAATATTCAACTAATAAAATCATTAATGTAATCTTGAGGGGCACGCTTCACTTAGTTTGACAGTAATGGTTCCCAGCAAATTGTCAAAGAAGTCTGATGAAATGTTGGGAGGTAACCTTGCAATGGAGTGGCGTGTCATCCAGGGGGGATTTCTAATTCTTCTAGTTGTTTCATGTTATGGAAACTTGGATAAGCTCTGGATGGGCCTCTCAGCTCAAGTACAAATTTGACTCTTGAACTCCCATGAGTGACCAAGATAGAATTTCTCCTCACAATATCAATACAATATCAAGCAGAAAAGTGGCAAGAATGAACAAAAACATCAACCAGACCATTGGTTGATCCAATTCAAAATTCTCCAAAGTAACATCACAAGAATTGTATGGCAGACAGCGAGGAGAATTACTAGTAAGATCATGGCAGTGAAAGAGTTAATTAACTTACCTGAACAGTTCAGCAATACCCACTGGCATTCATACCCATGGGTGGAAAAAGGCATTGTGTGAGTGAATTTTCATGCCAAAGAAGCCAACACACTGATCCAGCCAGATATCAAACCCAGGCCCCTTGAGCCACAATTAATTGTACTTACTGTCAAGCCAGTGATCACTCTATTGTGACATAATTTTGTCATCCTAGAAGTCACTTAAAATCAACTATGAGTTTTCATTGACCTTTGATAACATTCATGCTTTCCCAAGAATCCTTAGGCAGCTAATGCCAGAAAATATGCATATCCAATCCTCACATTATCCATACAACCTGTACATGTACTTCTCCTATCCATGCTTTAAAAAATGACCACAACAGACCAAGAAAAATTTCACAGGTTGTAACACCAAGGAAAACCCATAATTTCCTTCAATAAATGGTGCATGTAAAAGAGGTACATTGTATAACAAGTTTTTCATCAACGTTACTGCATGATGGTTTTGCTTTCTTGCAGATAACAAGGAACAGCCTGAAAGTGTTTTCAGTATCAAGAAGATCCTGGAACTTTTACATATACCTACTGTGTTATATTTGATAACCATCAAAGTCATCACAGGGATCCCATTTGGAATTTTTCAGTCTATGTTCTCTTTAGTGTCTATGGAATTTTTTAAGTTGGAGCCTCAGCACAACGGCTTTGACATAGGATTCTTATGATGTTAGTGTGGAGAATTTGGAATGGTAAAGTTTAAGTCTGTTTACGAGCCTAGTGGCCCATCAGGCCGGTGCTTAACTCCGGTTTCTGTAGCGTGAAGGGACTAGGAGTATCTCTACTCCCCCCTGGATGGAATGCTTGTCCCTTGCAGGGTTACCCCCCAGCATTAAATTTGCCGGTACCCATTTAAACACCTGGGTGAAGAGAGGCATTGTGAGAGTAAAGTGTCTTGCCCAAGAACACAACACAATGTCCCGGCCAGGGCTAGAACCCAGACCACTCAATCCGGAGTCGAGCGCACCATCCATGAGGCCACCGCGCCTCCACAGGAGAATTTGGAATAGCATCAACTAATAATTAATTATTAATAATTTTGCTTTATTGTCATTACTTCTCTGCTTGGTATTGTATTTATATGGTAAGGAGTAACTATGTCTTGGTCACTGCTGGGATTAAAAGGATTAAGATAAAGACAGACAAAGCAAAGGCATTATTGTAAGCATTCTTATTTGATGATGGTTCTCATCAGTCACTTGTCTTCTTACAGATCATGGTTCATAATAATGAATTATTCATTTTTCATGTTTTTGCCCTTAGGTTGTTCAAGGACTTATTGTGGGTGTCTTGTCAAGAAGATTTAGTGAGCCTTTTCTGTTGAGAGGTGCCATATGTGTGATAGCATTGGCTTATGGGCTTTTGGTAAGGAAATTAGTGAAATGCATTCAAAAGTTGTTAGAAAACACCCCTCAGGAAAAAGGCCAGGCCCTGGTTGTTCAAAGGTTGGATAATGCTATATACTGAACAAATCTCCATCCCATGGATGGTGCGGTATGTTTTGCTATCGCTTATCTGCTGTTTATACAACTGGGGATAGTTATTTTCTCTACTGATGTTGAGGTTTAAGGAAAAAGTGAAGGAATCTTAATCTGAGAGCAGGCTCTTACTGTTAGTACTTTCACACAGTGTTTCTTTGCCTGTGAGAAGGTTTGATGTCTTAAACAATGCATCTATTAAGAGTAATATTTTATTCCATTAACCTTCTTTTGTGACTGTATAAGTTTTTTTTTCAAGTTCACCCACTTTAAATATATATATTTTTTCTATTCAATCATTTCCTTGCAGTACATGGTGACAGACATTTACCAGTTTTGTATTGTGATCATTCCAATGGTAGTTGGTGGGACAACACTGAATGTCATTACAACATCAGCGATGACTAAAAGTGTCAGTCAGCAAAACAGGTGCTGTGTTAGGTCTCTCCATGGCAACCAACTCCCTTATAAGAACTGTTTCCCCAACCATGGGGAGTATCATGTACAAGAATTATGGTTGGCCTTCATTTGGCCTCTTGGGACTTGTGGTCAATGCTATTGTTGCCATATTTTTATTTTACCATGGTAAAGACTCATTTTAGTTACCAAGCTTAAGATTCACTCACAGATATTGGTAGAGCTTGAGTTGAACTATTTTCATGTACATTAACATTTTTACTGTTGCACTGGTTGGTGGTATCATAATTTATTTTTTAGAGTGCTAGAGAAAATTTTCCAGGGTTTGTTCACCTTTAAACTGAGATACACAAATATTTCTTCACACTTCTGTCTGTGGCTGCTAAATTTAAAGGCATACATGCCTTTATTTTAATGTGCTCTCAGGAAGAATAAGATATTTACAAGTAATTCCTCTTGTTCACATATAGTCTATCGGTCAATAATTACTCAATTACTTACAAAATATATTATCAATCACTAGACAGAACCTCGACACAGATTCCCTTACCATCCTTGTGCCACATTCTGCTTGCCACATTGATTCAATATTGGAACAACATATTTCCTATGTTATTGATATCATGTGAACAGTACTGCACTACTTTGGGTTACGTGAAATTTAACTGGCACCACAGAAACACTAACATAATTTTTTAGTGTCACAGACTTAGTGAAATAAAAAGATTCAACATTGTAGAGAAAAATAGATTTACCATTGAAGAGGTTAAGATCTTGTGTCTGGGCATCTTGTAAAATTAATTTAATCTTTCATTCATAAGGAATGACAGTTTGAAAATACAATTTCAGTAATTTTCCTTGTATGAATAACAAATGAAACTGAACTAATTCTAGACAGAGAAAAAATGGGATGGGTTTTTGTTGATTTAAGCTGTGCATCATTACCAATATGTACCTGTTAAAATGCCTCCTTCAATCAAGACTAAATTATTAAAGAAAATAAGTTCCTAATCGCTAAATGATAAAATCCTACTACTACTTTAAAAATTATTGAGTTGTAAAGGTCACTGAGTTGCTGTCTACTTGTAGTAAGTTTTTGAATAGAACACTTCCAACCAAAACTGAACTAAAAGTACTGCTTCTGTTGTGTTGTCACGCTTCTAATGCCCACCTCATGTGACAGAAATATTACTCTCTATACATCAAGCATAAGGAGAGAGAAGGTTCATGCCATTAATTCCCAATCACAATAATAAACAAAAAAAACACTTTTGCTTGCATTACCTACTTAACTGAGCAACTGCACACCAACCCCTCCCCTGACCCAAGAGCACTCAACTCATAATAAGATTGAGTTAATGGGGGAGGGGTAGGTGTGCAGTTTTTCTCAGATACTGACCTAAATCTGATGTAAACATGATGATTATAATCGCATCAATAGTGTCATGACTGTTGAGTTTTTATCTGCAATCCTATTCCGAGGCAAGTCCAGCTACAGAATTGAATTTGGAATGAAAGAATGAAAAAGAACTGGACGTTAGCTCTTGACCTTTTTGGATGATTTTTTCAGTTTCATGTAGCACGAGTGGCACATGCGGACTGGTGCACGGATCCCAAGGCGGCTTATTTCTGACTCATAGCTGCTACATCTGGAAAGCAAAGGAACAGGAAATGTTCTTCAATAATAAACTAAGATTGGTTGATGGGGGCAAACTAGTCCTAAAACACGAGTTCCTTTAATTTTTAACTGGAACACATGCAAATCACAATTTCTGCCAGCGAATACCAAAACTGTCTAGAGTATAAGAAAAAACCTGTAGAAAGCGAAGCCAAAAGACTATCACTTACCTCACACTTGTGGCACCTCTCAATGAATTTGAATCTTATTCCACAACCTGAGCAAATGTCAGATGTCAGCAAATTCATCTTTGACCCAATGTTTAGCCATTTGCCCTGCAAAAATATATGCGAGATATCAACTGAAAAGTCTGACTACAACAATTGTTACTGACTACAACAAACTCCATGAATCTGTGTCTATGACATGTGATCAGCATTGATATGCATTTATCAGCATGAACAGTCCCTACCAACGGCGTCAGTCACAGACCAACTATAGATTCGCTCCCAAAGTCACCAACATGAACATTAGTATATGATGGTACATGGTTAGCAAAACTTGATAATGATAATTCATGACACTTATCATAATTTTGTATAATTTATTCAAATATACAACAATTGACCATTAAGTTTAAAAATTTATAGTAACTGGTGAAATGGGTTGACGAATTAAGAGCAATTATTTCACAGAGAGGTTTACCAAACAGTTTCAAAGAGAAAAGATTTCTGCTTAACTCTGAAATGGTGTCAATGACACCCAGACTTTTTGGAGTTATGTTTGAGGTCAGCGAATCAGTCATGATCCCCCTGAGAAACTCGAATACACATTTCCTGGTTGGGTGAGAGATAAGCAGGCTCTGGGACGAGAACACAGGCTCAGATTCTGTTCCAGGCTCCCCCTCATTCTCACTATCTGATCCAAGCTGGATAAAAAGAAAAAAAAAAAAAAACCATTTCTTAATCATTTGTCTTTCTCGTAAAATTCAGCGTTCCCAAGCAGTTATCAACTGACTGTCAAGAAACAAAAACCAATGTTATCGTTACGGCTAATCAAAACAAGGGATAACACTCATCTGCCAATAAGAACTCAGTCAAGTAGAAAGCGTAGGAAAACGAAGTGACCAAGCCCCGATTGGTATTCATTTTACGTCTGACTGGTTGTGAGGACAGCTCAGGTTTCCAGGACCAATCACAGAGCGAGTCAAAACAAATACAAAGTATTCCCAGAATAGTAATGACACTCATTTGAAAGCTGCTTAAAGGAAACAAAAACTTCTAATTTTTTCATTCCATCACAACACCTCTTGGAATTTTAGTAAGTTTCTTCTCTTGGGAAACAAACGAGCGACAAGCCTCTGGAGAAATTCTTGTGAGGTGCACGCTGTAGCAAAACTTGAAATGTTACGATACAAGTAGAGAAGGAACTGTATCAGCGTCACTGGACATTCTCTGAGCCAGGAAATCTCTGTATCTTGCCAGGGCTGTGAATATAAAAGTTCTTCGAAGGTATTTGGAGGTTTGCCCCACTTCGACCTCAAATTTTTCAACTCGTTTCCTGACGACATGATGTTTCTTTTCTGACGAAATTATACTTCGTTTCCATCAACACGCAAATTGACTATGCTAAACTGGCTGAAACCAAACGGAGTCAATCTTTGGAGACTTAATAGGTCACACGCCCACGACTTTTTAGAAAGGAATTAGGCACCTTAAGCAAACTATGACGGCGAGGAAAACGAAGTTGCGGCAAAACATAAAATCTAATGGGCAAAACAGTAGCTTTCCTTGAGGTTCCTTTGTGCAATTCTTAGCCGTCCCCCGCAAAACCGAAAAACAACGTGAATTCATCCAAATTTGCGTGGCCTAAGGGCAGAAACCCCAACGGAAAACTATTTGAGTTTTTATTTGGAACTCAACGCTACTGAGATATATTATGCTGAAGTTGAGGTGTGGCGCTCTAGGAAACGGTAACCACATCCAGCAATTCGCGAAATACTAGTTAAATAAATTAATTTTTCAATACGCGTCTTCCACAACTTTATTGTCCTGATTTGGTTTGTGGTCCTTATTAATGAAAAGGAGACCTTTCGTTTTAGAATCAATCGCAGCACGTGACGTGCTAAACTGGAATTAATATAAAGGATGTGTTGAGCCTAACTTGCGATGTTTAAGTGAAAATCACCGTTACAACACCTTTCAATTTCACTCACCTCGTTAACCATGCTGTGCGCCATTGCCTACAGTAAGTGAGTTGCGGATCAGTACATGTTGTACGAACCAGGTTCCAGGGGACTGGGGGTGGGGAGTTTGACTCCTGAGGCTGACGGAGACCAGAACACAGAGTACAAACTTTCCCAGTCAAACTGCGCACCTGAATACACATCTGAAAGTAAAAAGATGCTGTTTTGTCGAAAATCATGACACATTGACCCGATCCCGAACCCGGAGCTCTTGATTCAGAGTACAGCGCGCTGACCATTACACCACTGTAACTTTCACTGGCCAGCCTCTCAATGTTATTGCTCTTAAAAATTAAATCAGTTCATACCTGCCACGACATAAGTTGTCTTCTTCAGCATGATGACAGTACCATCCAAACAGCTTCCACTACCCAGTCCCTCTCGGAACCTCTTGAGCGCTGGCACGCTGCTGAGCATGGTAACTAGTATGCGAGTTACACCTACCACTGTGGTGTTATGGAGATGGGCTTGTGTGAAGAGAAGGGGCCAATCAAACCCGAGAGTCTCCTGAACGGCATCAGCAAAACTATAAAGCATAGAATATTTGAAGGAAAAACTTACTTCAAAGCTGAACAAAGTTTGTTTAAGAGCGATTTCAGCCGAGTTATCGGGTCCTGTTTTAGAAGAGGAGTAAGTAAGTAAGTAAGTAAGTTAGTTAGTTAGTAAGTAAGTAAGTAAGTAAGTTAGTAAGTAAGTAAGTAAGTAGGTAAGTAAGTAAGTAAGTAAGTTAGTTAGGAAGTAAGTTAGTAAGTAAGTTAGTAAGTAAGTAAGTAAGTAAGTTAGTAAGTAAGTAAGTAAGTTAGTAAGTAAGTAAGTAAGTAAGTTAGTAAGTAAGTAAGTAAGTTAGTTAGGAAGTAAGTTAGTAAGTAAGTTAGTTAGTAAGTAAGTAAGTAAGTTAGGAAGTAAGTAACTTTTTTACCGCAGGGGAGGACATCCATCACAGAGTAATGTCGTGCGTGGGAAATTAATGTCTCCTACCCCTAACCATTTCTTGATGTTATAGAAAGGTATCATATTCTTCTCAATTGTTTTAAGACATCGAGTGTTGGTCCGGCCGGGACTCGAACCCCCGACCTCCCGCACAACAGTACAGCGCTCTATCCATTGAGCTAACTGGGAGGCGGAGTGGGCTCACTTCCCGAACAACGGCTGGTTATCGGGCCTACATTTATGCATCTTGAAAAAATTGGCCGCTCACAGTTTGCAATCCATGTGAATCTTCTCCATCATTGGCCCTCCTAGCTCCTTCTTGGTTTATTACGACTCCTTTTGTGTTTTACTTTTTTATCAAACTAATATTTTATGGTCTCCTTCCAGCTGATTCAATAAATCGATAGGACTTTAATCAAAAATTCGGAAAAAACTTCTATTAATTTCTGTTGTCTCACCCGTGATCCAGTTCACCTCCTTCAGCGTATATCAAGCACAGAATCAGCTCAAGCATCACATTACGTAAGCAGATGCGCCGTGGTCACAAAATCTCCTCTCCCTCCTCCCCTTCAGCAGTAGTAGCTTTAGGTGATGACCCCAAGTCCAGTTTCAATTCGTTTTTGTTCGAAGGATGCGCGGGTAGAGTGGACACTAGGAATTGACCAAACCTGAAAACAAAGACAACAAAATTCAGCTGAATTCAAGTCTTGTCAAATTCCACTCGAATAGAAACTTACGAAAGTACTTTTTTATCAATCAAGAAGCTTATACATGGATCACAACAGTCGAGTATTCACTTTTCTCGTCGAGACAAATCAACCAGTAAACTCATTGTTTCCAGCAGCGTTACTTTTGTTGTAGCCAATACCCTGTCAAAACCCTCGAAGGCTTAAGCCAGAACATAAGCATACCACGCATGCAAGAGCTATTTTCTTTTGGATGGGTTAAGATGGGACACTAAAAACTTGGTGTTTACATTTTTGTTAAAGAAAAGGAACATCAACTCTCAAAAGAATCCAATGAGAATAAAAACCCTTCCGATTCGTCCGAAATAAACTCAGACGGAGGTATTTTGTGGTTTATTCTCCATGTTGTCTGAATAATTGTAAGCAAAGATAGATTCCATTGGTGCCACAATCACTGCAGTCTCCTTCGCAGCAGTTGTTTGGTCTCGTCACGCAGTGCGCTCTCTCTTCCCCATTGTGTGACGAGCAAACAACTGCTGCATACTCTATCTCGGCCCCTCAGGGGTGGGGTAAGATTTGCCACGCGCCTATAACCTTAAAATAGACATATGCTGCTGATTCTAATTCTAAATTTGGCTGCTTCACTGTTCAAAGAAACAAAGCGCTCAAAGTTAGAGTCGTGGTAAGTACGATATTTAATTGTTGACGCGCTGTGTTAATGTGACTACTAATCAATTTTCCAATACACATTTCAACGCCTTTATAACCAGAAACGCTCTTGCATAGACCAGTTCTATATTGATTCCTATACTGACATCATAAATTGCTATAGCGCGACGTCGTTCGGCATAAATTCCCTCTATGTTTTAAAATGCTTTTCATAAGTCCACGAAGAACAAATCTCTTGCGCATTACAGAATAAGTACTTCTGGCGTGTTAAGTCAATTCGTTTCAATCAAATCCACCTAGCGTTTGCATAACAATCACAACGCCTGTGTAAATTTAATCCAATAGACATGCCTTATCTGTGCCTAAAAACGTCTTGAAAAGTTTACAAATGCTAAAAGTTCACATTGTGTTGCACGCGCGGGGACAGTTACCTTCAGCAATAGGAATTAATGTTCAGATTCAGAAAGATGGTACCGTTGTTGGTAAATGGGTGAAGTAAGGCCATTCGAAATTGAAATTTTTTCGACGAAAAATTGATCACAAGAGCGAGATTCTCCTCATAAATTCTCCGTTTGGTCACGTTTAGTTTTAATGTTCACTTTATTTGTGTTCATTTACGGGGAAGATGGTGAGCGATTGATTTTTCAGGTTCCTAAACGGCTTTTGTTTTTTGCTCTTTTATAAATCGAACTTAATCTTTATACTTTGTACCTGTTGTTCCTTCTTTGGTTTATCAATGTTAATTTTTTTACCAATCAAGTATTCACGTCTTTCTTACAATAGCTATTTGCATTTATCTTTGTTTTGCAGAGAAAGTTGTATTTCAGTTTCTTACTTTTGGTTTCATCAGTCATACGGCTCGATAAAATCAAGACACCCTTCTTTTACAAAAGATTAGTTGTAAAAATATAAATTTAGAAACAGTCTCTTCCCACTTTGCAAAACTGAAATGTTTTGGACTGAAAATTCAAAGGCAGAGGACTTAAACCTCGAAATAATCTTAGATTTTGGCAAAGATTTGTTGACTTAAACTTATCATAGGTCCGCAAAATAACATGATTTACTCAGCTTTACGCCTTCAACTTCCATGAAGTCTCTTTTTCACAATGTTACAAGTGTCTCTGTAAAAACTTTTAGAGAATGAGATGCAGCGTCAATTTAACATCGCCCAGTTGATAAGTGTTGTTAATATCCAACTACAGTCCGTACAGTACAAATATCACGCGATATTTGTGCTACAGAGAACCGGTTAGACCGGTTTTCTCGCATCGCGCAAGCGAAGAATTGGATAAAATTTGCAAAAAAAAAGAAATGGCGGACAATTTAAATCATATTTCCAACGACGAAGAGTAGATCTAAGTTAAATGTTGAACCAAGTTTATTTGATAAATCGTACGATGAAAAACAGCGAGACGACCGGGAAATTTCTTCATACATTGAAACACCGACAACGCGCCAATTCTATTCCGCTTCGCATACTTCTGTCACGCTCTCCTTGTAAAGTAAATATCCGCGAAATGCGCCCGCACTGAATAGCAATTTGGCGTGTTAGATAATAAATAGCTTATTTGACGTTTTGTTGTGTAGTATCGCTGACTATTTTTACGCGTTATTTATATTTTGACTCACCCTACGGGCTCGTCAAAATATGGCACAACTCGTAAAAATACTCAGCGATACTAAACAACAAAACGTCTAATATTAAATAAGATATATTTATTCTCCAAACTGTTGGCTGAAGAATAGATTCATACTACAGGGAGAAGTTGCACGTTAAACAATTCTTCACTGTCAGAGTCTGAAAGTTCAGGAGGAAAGGCACACACACGACGCATGATAAGGAAATTCTGATGTAAAAAATTCAAAGATGCCATGTTTTTTTATTGAAATTTTGGGGAAGTTGAAAAGAGAGGTAGATTTGTTCTCGGTTTCTAAACGAATTTTTATTTACCGATTAAGCTGTTAGTTTTTTTTTTTTATTTTTTTATTCACGCTAGTAAGTGTTACTCATTTCTGTTTTGCAGGGAGAGCGTTAATTCAGTTTCTTAATTTGAGAATCTTCAGACACACGATCAGAATACTAAACCAGACACTTCCTTGTTTGAACGTAAGAACAAAAAATTGAAATAAAAAGTTTTCATTCCTTTCCCCCTTTGATAAAAATTTTCTTCGCTATCCCAAACTAAGCCTAACAGAAATCAAATTCAAGAAAAGCAAATTCTGATGCAAAAAAAAGCGCTACAATTTTCTCCAATACACCTTATGTGTTCGAAACTGAAAGTCATGCTGATACATCTCTGGTCCAGAGATTATCAGCCGCAGTTTTACTCTCTTTCTTATTCTTTATATGTAATTTTTGGACCGATCAAAGTTAGCGGTTTGTTCTTACGTGAGGTGCTTGCATTTATCGTTGTTTCTTGCGGCTTTCGGTCTTATCACTCAAACAGTTAGGACTCTCAACAAAGAGTGTTTATTTTTGAAAAGATTACCAACTGAAAAACTAAATTTAGTAAGGATTATTTTTTTTCCCGCTCTAAAAGAAAAATATATATATATATAGTTCGGGTTGAAATTTGAGGAAATTCAGCGATAGAAGAGTTCTAAGTCCAAACAATCTGATAACATTTGTGAGGGCCTACAAAATTGGACTCTAATTTTGCTTTGATTACACAATATTTAAGGTCTGCGTCATATTAACCCTTTGAATTTCTGACCTTTTCAGAAATTCTTCTTTCCAACCCCCTCACATTAACTTGTTGGTCATTTCAGAGAATTTGGTGTTGTGTTAAGAAAACATCATCAGCTGACATGTTTTCTTGTCGCTTGTTCACTGAATAATATGTTGATATGGGAAAGAGGAGCCACATGTTCCTCACTTCTGTAACTTGAAGGTTTTAAAGTTCAGACAAAGCGCATTTTAAACCACAAATTTCTTATCACTGATACGCGAGCTCCAATATTTATTGAGATACCATTTGGGCAAACTGTGATGCAGGCCATCTTTCTTATGCTTTAACAACGATTACTTTTTATCAACAACTTACTGATAAGCGATCTCACACAGGCTCTTTGCATTCTTCGTTGCTTCGCAGAGAAAATTTGAAATCAGCTTCTTGATTTTGGTCTCCTACCTATCCAGAGATCTTTTCTTTTTTTCAAGGTGAGTGGCTTAATATCTAATTCTGAAATATTATGCGCTAGAATCTTTAAGATCGAAACTTGCTAATCACAGAGATGACACCCCCTGAATGATGAGTCCGTTTACTTTCATCACTTGATTACTGTGTGATATATTGATATTTTAGGGAGAAGCTACATGTTCATCATTTCTGGAATAATAGAAAATGAGAAGATCCCGTATGTTATTTAATAAATCTTATGGGCAACCTAGGAAACAATCTTTTCCATCGTAGGGTTTTCTTTTTTATTTATCTTTAAGGTCAATTTTGATGGTTTCTCCTCATCAACCGTGCCTGTAAACTTTCTTGCACCAGCTATTTGCATTTACGTTTGTTTGTCTGGGAAAGTCTCATTTCTTTTTCTTACTTTAGTTTTAAATAGACACACCGTAAGCCAACTGAAGAAGACCTGCGTTCTATTTTCAAAGGTGAGCTTCTTTAGTTTCATTTTCCCTGAATAAAATTGACATTATTATTTTCCGAAACAAAACATTTAGAGAAGTTGGTATACGAGTTGCTGAAGTGACGCGAATGTAATCGAATGAAATGCAAAGATTTTCCTTCGTCTAAAAACAAAGCGTTTTCAAAACGAGTGAGCGGTTTAAGCGCTGGGTAGAATCTTTTGCTCTTTGCCCTCTTAAGCTGCATGCGAATCAAAATATTTTCAGTTTTGAAAGTAATTGTTGGGTAATCATTGACAACATTATTGTTCTAATTTCGTACATCTCAAATTAACAAAAAAAGCGCGTGTCTAAAACTGATATAATATAATTTTCAATTGGATAAAAGATGGTGAAACAATGCTAAACGAAGAAACTTCTTATCTACTCTAAGATTTCAGTTGCTGAAAATCTGATCCAGTATCACGATAGAATTTTCCAACTTGAGCTGATTACTCGGCTAAAGCGAATGGCAGGGCGCGCACATGCGGACGAAAAATGCACGCGTCCAAGATGAGTAGGGGAGGAGAACTTCTCTATAAAGCCACAAAAATTGTTCTGCCATTTCCCGTTCACAATGAAATAAGTGACAGCTGGCGCTTCCATCGTCTCTCCTGATTGACATAACAGAAATTATTTCCTTCAAGAAAAGTCCAAATATTTCTTCAAAACTGAAACATACGAATCAACGCCATTATTGTAATTTTCAATGTCAGAGAAAACCCATTTTCATAACTAAAGGCGTGATTCAAGAAATTTCTCTCCTGTTTCAGCTGCAAGGCAGCTCAGCGAGCTCTAGAGGCGTGAATGTGGCGAGGACACGCGCGAAACGCTCGCGATCCGTGGAGGGCGCCGACTTAAACCATCTCATCCTATTCCGCCCTATCACTAAATGACCACTAGAAGTTCCAAAACGTTACCTATCTCTCAGGGAAAGTCATTTTCAGGCAATAAATGGCGACCAGATTCAGTAACAGCTAATTACGTGGGATGTAATGAGTTCAATATAAACACAACACATTTGGTAAATTAACCGCTGTTCTATTGGTGAAACGTTTCTGATAGCAATATCCAAACCTGTTCCACGATTAGTTGAATTCAACCCATCTGATGCATTTAGAATTAGTTTGAACAAAAGAGTGAAAAAGGCAGGTTGTGCTCAAACATTTCTGAAAAAGGAAAGAAAACAAGCACTTCCCTAAAAAAGCCTAGGGACTCCTATATTTATCATTTTCATTTTTTAAAAGTTTCCTTTCTTCTGTTTCCTTTTCCACCACAACAAACAGGAGAGAACCATAATGAGTGACGTTGCAGAAATTCTGAAATCAATCCGGATAGGTTTAGATGTCGCCATATTTCTTCTCAACACTGATCGTGACCTGCAAGCCACTGAGTTATGTAATGAGTCTGCTATTCTACTTCAAAACCTTAACTCTGGTATTGGCCTTGATATTACCAATGTACTTTTCAATGCGTACTACGCCATCTCTGGTTACACAAATGCGGCAAGATATGCAACCAATCTTCTTTACACGTTCCATCGCGCGGGAATACTAACAAGACTACTGGGAGAAAAATATGAAGCACAAACCCGGTTTTTAGAGGCTAAGCAACTTTTCAACAGCGCACTCACCATCGCAAAATCGATTGGCCACACACGAGAAGAAGAAGCAATGGTTCATGATAGACTTGGGTGTGTATGCTATAACCTAGCAAAAATGCAGGAGGCAAAAAAACACTACCGAAAGGCACTTGACATCGTAATAAAAGTTGGCGATGTACAAGGAGAAGGGGCAACTAACGGAAACCTCGGAACTGTGTTTCATTCCCTTGGCGAATCTCAGAGGGCTAAAGAATATTACGAGAAAGCACTTGACATCGCTAAAGAAATTGGCGACAGAAGAGGACAAGGAACAGTTAACGGGAACCTTGGAAATGTGTTTGATTCCCTTGGCGAATATCAGAAGGCTAAAGAATATCACGAGAAAGCACTTGACATAGCGAAAGAAATTGGCGACAGAAGAGGAGAGGGAACAGTTAACGGGAACCTCGGAAATGTGTTTCATTCCCTTGGCGAATATCAGAAGGCTAAAGAATATCACGAGAAAGCACTTGACATCGCGATAGAAATTGGGGACAGAAGAGGAGAGGGAAGAGTTAACGGGAACCTCGGAAATGTGTTTGATTCCCTTGGCGAATATCAGAAGGCTAAAGAATATTACGAGAAAGCACTTGACATCGCGATAGAAATTGGCGACACAAGAGGACAGGGAACATCAAACGGGAACCTCGGAACTGTGTTTTATTCCCTTGGCGAATATCAGAAGGCTCAAGAATATTACGAGAAAGCACTTGACATCGCGATAGAAATTGGGGACAGAAGAGGACAGGGAATATCGAACAAGAACCTCGGAACTGTGTTTGATTCCCTTGGCGAATATCAGAAGGCTAAAGAATATGACGAGAAAGCACTTGACATCGCGATAGAAATTGGCGACAGAAGAGGAGAGGGAACATCGAACGGGAACCTCGGAGATGTGTTTAATTCCCTTGGCGAATATCAGAAGGCTAAAGAATATTACGAGAAAGCACTTGACATCGCGATAGAAATTGGCGACAGAAGAGGAGAAGGAGCAGTTAACGGGAACCTCGGAACTGTGTTTCATTCCCTTGGCGAATATCAGAAGGCTAAGGAATATTACGAGAAAGCACTTGACATCGTGATAGAAATTGGCGACAGAAGAGGAGAAGGAGCAGTTAACGGGAACCTCGGAAATGTGTTTCATTCCCTTGGCGAATATCAGAAGGCTAAAGAATATGACGAGAAAGCACTTGACATCGCGATAGAAATTGGCGACAGAAGAGGAGAGGGAACAATTAACGGGAACCTCGGAAATGTGTTTGATTCCCTTGGCGAATATCAGAAGGCTAAAGAATATTACGAGAAAGCACTGGACATCGCGATAGAAATTGGCGACAAACAAGGAGAGGGTGGAGAGTGCCTTCGTCTTGGACATGCTTATCATGGGCTTGGAAAAAAGAAGCAAGCTAAAGAATATTTGGACAAAGCACTCAGCGTCAGTTTAGCAATTGGTGCCAGAAACCTAGAAGCCCACGCTACTTCTAAATTAGGGTCTCTATTTGCTTCTGTGAATGACAATGAGAAGGCAAAAGAACATTTTGAGAAGGCGCTTACCATCAGCAGAGAATGTGGCGATAGAGGACTCGAAGCACGCATTTACGTAAAACTTGGAGAATTTTCCCGATCGCTTGGTGAATATGGCAAGGCAAAAGATTGTTTAGAGAAAGCGTGCTCCCTAAGCAGTCAAATAGGAGATAAATTGTGCGAGTTTCAATGCCTTCTCAGTATTTCTATGCTAAAGCTAGCGCATTCAGAGATTGTGGATGCAAAGAAACACCTCCTTCAATGCATTGGAAAATACGAACAAATCAGAACTTCTCTGAAAAGAAACAGTGAATTTAAAATGTCTCTATTAGAGACACACGGTAGTTCTCCCTACCAGCTACTCACTGTCATGCTTTGCAATACTGGAAAATTTCAAGATGCTCTTTATGTTGAGGAGCTAGGACGAGCAAGAGTCCTCGCAGAATTCATGGCAGACAAGTACTCTCTGAAAAGCCACATCTCAGCTGATCCACAATCATGGTTTGGGATTGAAAACATCGTGAAAAGAGAAAGTAACAGTGTTTTTTTGTACATTTCGTACACAGAGCGGCAAGTTGTTCTCTGGGTATTAAAACCAAATGGAGACATTTGCTGTCGAGCAACAGACCAAGTGAAACTGAACACTCTTGATGCTGAGCAAGTTTGCGATGTGGAAGGAATTTTCAAAAAAACCACCTGCGGCTTCGGCGTTTTACCCGCAGCGAACTGCGAAGACAGATCCTTGGATGACAACGTGACGACATCTCTTCGTGAAGAGAGCCGAGCAAACTTGCGAGGTGACGAAACCAAAGATACCGAAAGAATTCATCACTTGTGCTACCAATGGATCGTCGCACCCGTGGTACACTTACTTACAGAGCCTGAAATCATCATTGTGCCGGATCGATTCTCTTACCGAGTCCCATTTGCTGCCTTGCGTGATAAACCAACCGGAAAGTACTTATCGGAGAAGTACAGGATACGCATCGTCCCTTCTCTAACAACTCTCCGGCTTATTCAAGAATGTCCAGCGGACTATCACAGTCCAACTGGTGCACTGGTTGTGGGTGATCCTACAGTTGGCAAAGTGCATTACAATGGACGAGATGCTGACCGTACACCATTATTCAATGCAAGTAAGGAAGCACAAATGGTTGGTCGACTGCTGGGCGTTCAGCCTCTGTTAGGAAGTCGCGCAACAAAGCAGGCGGTACTTCAAGCAATACCTTCAGTGAGTCTGATACATCTTGCCGCACATGGAAATGCCGAAAGAGGAGAGATTGCCCTCTCTCCTCAATGTACTATTGAGGGTACTCCAAAAGAGGAAGACTACCTCCTGACAATGTCCGACATTGAAGGAGTTCAAGTGCGAGCTAAACTGGTTGTACTCAGCTGTTGTCACAGTGGGCGTGGATTAGTTAAAAAGGAAGGAGTTATTGGAATCGCTCGAGCATTCTTAGCATCCGGTGCACGTTCAGTGTTGGTAGCATCGTGGGCCTTAGAAGACGAAGCAACGTCGAAGCTCATGAAAAATTTCTACAAACACCTTGTTCGTGGAGAAAGTGCCAGTGAATCTCTTCACCGGGCCATTCAATGGTTGAGAAGCAATGGTTTTCCCAAACCTTCCCAATGGGCTCCGTTTGTGTTGATAGGGGATAACGTGACATTCGATTTTACGGAAAGTGGGTAAGTCCGATATAACGAGCAATTTTCTATACTAAACTGAATAGCACATTTAACTTTTTCACTTGACCTACTTGTGGTTAGTTTTGTTTGTTTTTTTCTTTTTGTCTTTGTCTTTCATCCATAAAATGTCAAAAAAGAGAAGATGACTTCATGTAGTAGTACTCGGTGCCGGAAGATTTTGATGAATCGCTTCCTAAAATTGACCTTGAATTAGAGTTTCGTTTGTGTAGAACTTAGTCAGAAATAATTTCTCAAAGTCGATACGGTGCTAAACGCTATGAAGGGAAAGGCAATCTGAGAAACTTAAGCTAACTCTAAAAAAGTTAACTTTATTTCGTAAAAAATGAACAACAATAACAATTAAATGATAATCTTGAAGTAGTTTGGAAAGTTTAGGAAATCAATTCTTTATGCTTTAAACTTGAAATAGTGACAAATGTCTAATGTTTGTTTTAGGAAAGATGAATTCAATGAGGACAACAATGAGCCAGAGAGGAAACAGAATGACCACTGATCCTACACAAAGATTCTTCTTCCTGCTGGTTGTCTTAAAATGGACTCTGGTATTTCTTTGCATTGACGTTTTTCGTTTTTTTTTAAAGTCAAGTAATAGTCTTTGCATGCTTTTGTAAGCATGCTTGACTCGAAGGCGAGCAATAACGAAACCTGCAATTCAGCTGTTAGATCTATTAAGTATATCAATAGGGAGGTAAAATAACTTAGAATGGGAAGATTGAATGCAGGAAGTTGGCTATATGTTTAAAAATGTGAGAGTGTCGGAAAAGTTTTCACAAACTCAAAATGAATTCTTGATCTACATAGCTATGATTCAGTTTTCAATTCTCCCGTAGGATGCAATTGTGATAATCATCAAAGTGTGATAAAAACTGTACACAGGTGCACGAAAACAAAACAAACTAACAGAAGAGGGAACAGAAAGTGCCCAAATAGTAAATAAAACAATCGAGTAGAAAAGAGAAGAAACAGCGCGCGAAATATTAACGCAGAAAAAAAAAAAAAAAAAAAAGGGCAGGAAAGAGAACAGCGGGCAAGAAATAACTGCAACAATCAAGCAGGGTACAGAACTGCGCGCGCTACAAAACAATCTTAAATTTAAATGGAGAAGGAAGAGACAGATCGCAATACGTTAAAAAAAATCATCAAAAATAGAGAAGATGAGATACAGCGCGTAAATTGTAGAGATAAAATTGGGAGAAAACACTGCGCGAGATGCTAATGCACTGATCAAACACAAGAGTGCAAATAGAAGTGACAATCGGCCAGAATCTAGAAAAAAAAAGGCCCTAGATTCTAACGTAAAAAACAAATATAAATTGGAACAAACAATGAGGTAGATATTAACTTGGAAATCAAACAGGGAAGAGAACAAGGAATTTGTGAGATTCTTACGCAATATTCAATCAGAAAGGATAATGAACTATGCAAAAGATATGAACAAAAGAACCAAACAGAGAAAAGAAAAAAAAAACGGGGTGTAATATATTAACAAAAAACAAAGGTAAAGAGAAGGAACAGCGGACTAGACATTAAGGAAAACGTCAGTTTGGAAAAAAATGAACAGATATTGTGCGAAACATTTAAGCAGAAGTCAATCAGAAGAAGTGAATAAAAAGTGCGCAAGATACTGATGTAACAAACAGTGAAAACATAGACATGCTAGGTATACAAGAGGAATTTTTTCGGCTAGGTGGGTTCAGTTGGAACAATGCGTGACTGATGTTTCGATCAGTAGAAAAGACAATGAGCAACGGAAATATTGCGTTATTTTATCTTAGAAGAGAGAGGGGAAAAAATCTTTTAATTTAAATTAAATAAACTAACACACACGTATTTTGTACTCGATGGTATCTGCCGTGTGAATTATTGCAGGCAAAATTAAACTGCATTGGGGTGCTACCCACCGTAATCTTCTTCGCAGCCATTGTTTGTTCTTTTCACGCAGCGCCCTCTCTCCCCCGTTGTGTGACAAAACCAATCTTTGGTCTTGTCATGCAACGCCCTCTCTTCCCGTGTTGATTGACGAGACCCAACAACGGTTGCGAAGGAAGGAGACTGGGCTTACTGCCAACGTTCCCGTTGCGGAGGACTTTGGCTGGAATACATTGAGTAGTTTACAATTTTGCTTCTTAATTGCTCGTTCTTGCGGACGTCAAAAGTAAATAGACCTCTGTGTCTCTCTTCATACCCACAACAGACTCCTCGGCATTCTCACGCAGTGTCGATGCTTTGGCCACGAGCCTGGAAACAGAATACTCAATCAATTAATCACGCAAGTGAAGCAAATGTTAAGCCCCGGAAAATAATGCGTGAGGCTGTCACGTAAGAGTCACGCTAGAATGGCTTTAGCGAGCACGATTGTCATGCAATATGTGAGTAGAAACCAGCTGAAATTGGTGGATAACAAGGACAAGATTACATGACTTACTTATCGTACACTTTACTTCTGACAGGCTTAGGAAAAACAAGAAAATGATTTCGCCCGTCACTGGAAAATACTTCCAGAGCTGTCTCCTGAAATTGGAAAAACAAAAAAGAAAAATTGGAACAAAAATGGTTACAAACGTGTTAGAAACAAACGAGCCTCATAAACCTTCGAAGTCTACTGAGTCTGAGGTTTCTTATATCACATCTTTGCCGTACAACAAAGGAAACATACCTGAAAAAGATATCGCCTTTTATGGACCTCTCTGATATCTTCATAAGCCCACTTACTGCACCTACAGCGAGATATGAATATCTCATTAACCAAGCGCGAGGGCCATACTGGGAGAATATCGGCCCGAGGTCTTGACAGTACGGACCGAGCGTAGCGAGGTCCGTACAAAAAAGACCGCGGGCCGATATTCTTCCAGTACGGTCCCAAGCAAGCTTGGTTAATAAGAGATTTATTATACGACTGAAGTTCAAAGGGACACAAGTGCGGTATCATGATTCGGGACCATTCGGGACAGCGCCCGGTCCAATACTTAGAGAATATTAGACCGGCAATAGAGCAATTTGATTGGTTGATTTTAGTTCTTGGCCCTCTGACTGCCCGAGTCGTGTAATAAGACAAAGTATTACTTGTCTGGTTAGTAGATACTAGAGCAATCAAAGAAACTGCAAGCGGATGATGTGAATTCAAACATTAATTCAATTGAGTCATCGGTCTGTTAGAGGGGAACAGAGCAAGCAGGAAATTTTTCAACTTACATTCGTTCTTTGGTGCTCGATCGAGTCTTGTCGTGAGAGGAGTTGGGAATGATGGGATCGTGTGTCCTAAAAATTACGCGAGACATGTTAGTGATTCTTACAATGATAATTTTGTGAATGCAAACGTCTATTTTACTGCCAGCTGGTGGGTAAAAAACGTTGTTTGTGTTTGTGACAAAAGTTGCTATGACGACTTCATCAAAAGGAACTGTCAATGGAAAGAACACACAAATCTCTTCCACAACATATTTGTCTCTCGTTTCCCTCTCTAGGTACCCTTGTCAGAAGAAGTAGTTACTTCGAACTGAGCCCATTATGGGAAGTTTTCTTCGTAATCAGAAACTTTATAGAAACGCGTACATCAACACTTTTAAACTAAAAAAGACGTTACGGCCAACAGCTCGGAGTTTCTGTCGGGGCTTTTAAAGGTTGTACAAATTTCTGTTGTTCCACACTCATAGGCAGCTAGAAACCTAGTGTCTCGGGCAATAGGATGTAAACATAGACTACAGTTGGAGGTCACGTCATATAACCATTTTACCAGCTTACCCTTGTGGTAGCGAATCAATATCCTTGATCTCTTTAGTGGAGAGCAATGTTACACCGTCTACCACATAGAAATGCTCTTTTCCAAAAAGGAAAAGTCCTTCTGCGGTGTCCAATCCCTGAATTGTGGCGCATCGAAAAATGGAGGTGATCTGACGCGTCGAGAAAAAAAAAAACCATCGTCTTTTAGCAAAACCGAACTAAAGTTCTGAAGAGTTAAATAGATGGACAATAACGAAGAATAAATCGGAGGAGATTTTAAAAATTCCGACCAACAAACCAGCCTGGTTCTAATTTATTTTATGAAAAAAAAAATACTTGCTTTAAAATAATAAAGGCTGATAGTTTCTAAAGAAACTGTTTGGGGCGGCGTCGGTGGGGGTAACGAAATAATTTCAATATATCCACAAACTTGAAATGGTAAATTGGCCACCGTTACGATTACAAAAGCTAACGTTTCGAGCGTTAGCTTTAAAATAGTTTTGAGGAAAATGACTACTGCAAAATTTGATCATGTGGTAAAAGTAAAGTTGACCTCTGACCCCGGTTGTTCTAAAAATTAACGAAGATATTCATCCGGAAAAAACGTTTTCGAAAAAATAAAGCAATTATCATGTTCAGCATAAAAATAATATCACTATATTGTACCGTTTCACCAGCCTCAAGGAGTTTGACGATTGTTTGATTGTTGTCAACCTGCAAGACAAATAAAAAAAAATCTATAAACAATCCGCAATCTCTGGAAATTTCCATCTGACGATTAAGATCAAAATTTACCATCTTTCTTAATCTTTTAACATACCGGTCGCTTCTTATATTGTTGATCCTATCAGCAAGCTGGACTCTCATCGTGTGAGCCTCATATCATATCACCAATTTTTGAGCTTATTGATAGAACATCAGAAAGGGATATCGGAAAATCTGGGACACAAACCACACAAAAGTTTTTTTTTTTTTTTTTTTTTTTTTTTTCTGTCTTACCTCGCTTCCTTCGTTTTCTTCTGTGATGTGGCTCGGTTCTGACGAAATCGCCCGCAAATTGGTTATCTTTTTCTCAACTCTTTCAGAAACTACGATATAGACGAGACAATTAGCATTGGATAATTTGAGAATTGTCTCATATTTGGAAAACCAAGACAATCTTACACAACAGAGTAATACAAATGATTGCAACTGCTGCTCACCTTGATGCTGTGTGAGGGCTTCAATTGGACCCAGTCCTCTGATCACATGTCCTCTCAGCTTATAATGAATCTTGCTGTCGCGACTGATAGGCGCTCGGTGTTTTAGAGATTTCTGAAAGGAATAATATCAAAAGGATGTCCTATTTTAATTCTTAAAAACAGATCCTTCTCCGGCCACATTTAAAAATTAAAACCGTTCAGTATAACAGTTAAAAGGGACACCCATACCAGCACCAAAAAAATTCACCCTAGTTTTGCAATCAGAGTAAAAGAAAGTGTTCCTTACAGTGCAGTCTTACTTCTGACAAAATTACTCACATTTCTAATGTCTGAAAAAAATATATGCCTAAATGATTCACGATTGTCATTTCTCCGATAATATGAGGTGCACTGAGTTGAAATTCTCAGTAAACACTATCTGGGCCACGTTTCTTCTTGGTTGTGACGCAAAAGTCACTTACTAAATCGTTGCACTGTATTGGTTCCAGATCGTACGACTAGAGAATTGGTCACACAAAGGAAAAAAATTGAATCATTTTACAGAAACATACTACGCTTGACAGTGAAAAAATTCAACCAATTATTCCTTTACATTCACTAACCTCTCTGGCTTGCTTTGCCACCTTCTTGTCATACGGATAATGCAGATAGAACATGTTGTTACGATGCATTTTCTTCCTCATTCGATGTGGACCTGTTAACACATAACGCAAAGAAACAATAAAAACAAAACCGGCGAGGGAAAAACTGTGATATCCTCCTAACGCAATTTAGTTCGCTCATGTGGGTGTTCCTCTACGTGTGCGTGGCGATAGTCCTTATTTCATTTGTGCTATTGCCAAAGCTAAAGGCAATCAAGGCCAAAAAATGAGCTCTTTCATCAGAAAAAGGATGCGTAAGAAATGTTTGCTGATGGTATTAACGCTGTAGAGGTTATGTCCGGAATCCTGTGTTTAGGAACATCACTGAGATTATGTGGATGAAAGAAGGTCTTTTACCAGCTCTACCGATGAGTTACTGTATTCTCGACACATGTCTTTTTAAGTAACACCTGAATAGGAGAGATTATCTAATGACCACTGTTACCTTCCACCATGTCAAGCGCCCACTTGTCAAGCTGTGAACTGCTGGCCGGACCCCACAAGCCTCGCGCGCGTGTCAGATCTGTTTCCATTAGGGCCCATTCCTCCGCCACTGATTTAGAAATCAACTGATAGTTCTGATAGAAAAAGCACATTTTCAATTATAACGGAAGCTGGATGCAACTGAGCTCGCTATCATGCTAGTCTTCGCCCGAAAAAAGACTAGCAGAGTATGCAGGTCAAAATGTCAAGATCAATTAATAGCTTGACTTTACGAGATTTAGCAGAGCGCTCACATGAAACGGCAAACACCAGCTTGTCCTTTCACGTTCCAAGTACAATAGCGTAAACCTTGCTACTTCAGCTTTGCGTGAGCTCGCGTCATACAAGGAATGATTTTGGTGCCCTTTTTCCGGATATTAACTTTCCCTCTGTGAGAGAAAAAGTGAAGAAAATCTTATGTACGCGGCAAACACGAAACAGGTTACTTTCACGTAGAAACGGCAGAGCGCGACCGGCAAACGTGAATGGCGGGAAAACAAGTTCACGTGGTTACTCTTGCCGTTCACATTTCACGTAAACGCGGTGCTAAATCTCTAATAGATCACAAAAGACGCACGGCAACATAAAATATACTATTAAACAGAAAACGTCTCTGTACCTGCAGGTGATTTTTGTGATGAAGTCTAACGAGATCTCGCACCACTTTTGAGTGCCTCATTCTCCAGAGATGTGAGTCGTTGAGTACAGTTTTAGGATCTTTGTACTCTTTCTTGGTTTTCTTGGTGCTGAGCATTCGAAGCGAGGGACCGCTTCGTCCCTTGGCGTTCGGTTTCTTCGAAAAACCAAAAGAAGAACAAATTAATATTATCATGTTTGACAACTTGAACCCCTTGTATATTGTTCTACTCTCTCTCTCTCTTGTTAACTATGTCCTATTACTATTTCACTGACATTTTCTACTTCCTACAACAAGATTGAATAGTGAGAGCAAACTCATATCATATCGTTCGGTTAGCACATGCTCTAAGATTGGTCAGTTTATCAGGCCGTACTTCACTATACAGCCCGCTAAATTCTTAAGTATGTTTGTATTGAAATCTTCTTCCTCCGTTTGAAATAATAAATATCTTACTAACTTCGTTTTCTCGGTCTCTACTGTTTCTTTGTTTGTTTTATAGATTTGTACTGTGTACAGGCGAGAGAACAATAGGACACGTAGTCCCCTACTAGGTTCACCCACCTAAACCAACCTACCCATCCCACCCCAGGGGATGGCATCCATCACAGAGTAATCTCGTGCGTTGGAAATTAACGTCTCCTACCCCTAACACTGCAGGAGACGGCACCTCCATTTATTCGTCCCTATCCGAGAAGACTAGAATATCTAACCATTTCTTGATGTTATAGAAAGGTACCATATTCTTCTCAATTATTTTAAGGCCTCGAGTGTTGGTCTGGCCTGGGCTCGAACCCTCTACCTCCCGCACAACAGTCCAGCGGTCTATCCATTAACTTACAGGGCCTGTTTTTTTAATTTTTCCTGCCCGAATTTACAGCCCGCGCTCTTCGGTCCGTAATCTACTGTATGAACCTCGAACTCGGCCAGTAAGATTTACTGATTCCCCAAGGAAAATGGGAACGGAAAAACAAGTAAATGGCAAAAAGTAGGAAGAATTTGTTTAACAATCAAGAGCTTCTTTAGTTGGTGATCATTTTCTTTACTCTCGTAGCCTTAATGTGTCATTCAGGGCTGACAATGTATGGAGAAACTAGATGCTTAGCCAGCTTGATCATACCGGTTGTCCTAAAGTTTCAGCTTTGTGCTTTTCTTCCTGCGAGATGTAAAACATCCACATTCTAAGGGCAGCTTCACCAATCAGCGGCCTGAAACAACACAGAAATAAAGTCACGCTTTGATTTGGTTAGCGCAGCAGAACATTGCAAGGGGTTTTTTCGTGTCACGCTACATCAGCAGGATAGGATCATGTTAGATAACACGACATCACAAGTTTCTCACTTGACGTCACGCTGAATCAGGTTGGCAACGGTTAATCGCACTTGATCTTGTCACGCCTGGTTCGGTCAATTATAATTTATATCAGAATATGCTACGCAAACTTGTAGAGAATATGTCACACCGAGTCAAGTAAAGACACCTGTATCACTCTAGGTCACGCCAGAAGTCACGCAGTATTCCCCATATGATATTTTCCCTTCTTCTCACCACCGTTATGCTGAAAATTGCTTTCATATTCTAAGGAGAAATTACTCTTTGGTCACTCCTGGGGGTCAAAGAGTTAATGAGCAACAGATGAAGGAAACTATCTCACCTAACAGATTTTAGATCCAGATTTAAATTCGTTGTTCCTCCGATTGGCCTGAGGTACAAAAGTATTATAAGTCAATCTGGAAAACTTGCAAGACACTTGACTCTCCCCATGCCTTTCTCCACCCAGGAGTATAAATGGAAGCCAGCGAACTCTCAGAGAAACCTGTCGAAATCCTAGGGAGTGGGTTACCTGTGATGGAATATTCCCCCATTCAAGGAAACAAATTTGCGACGAGCTGTCATCCCATTCAGGGTGGGGTGGGGGATTGCAGCGCCCCTTCCCTTGTCAGTTCATGCTGTGGACTGTGGACTCTACGATAAGGTCTGGTAACTATGGCAACTATGAGATTCCAAGTAGCAAGCCTCTGAGTAGTTTTACCGCTAGAGGAAATAATAATCTTACATGTGTTCTACATAATCTCTGGTACTGTACGATGTGAAACTTGGCTTCGGGAGGGGAATTTTGAAAGCCTCTTCCATGGCCTGAACAAAAAAAGAAAGAAAGAAAAAAGACACATTAGCATCACACAGATATTAAATCGTTTGAAAAAGACAGAAGCAATTGTCAAATACTTTCATGGAAACAATCACTTCCTTCAAGGCTATTCACCTCTCTTTTATTCTGAACAAAGATGTCCCAGACTCTCTCGGCCGCAGCAGCAAGAAGCCTGGTACAGCTTGACTCTTCTTGTTCTGACACGTGATCCGCATCGACTTCTTCAGTCATTTCTATACCAACATCAGGGGAGCCGACAACGGCTGAACACAAAAATGACAAAGTAAGCAAGATTTAAATCAGTTATACATCCTAATAAACTCAACGATGTGAGAGTAATGTTCTGTAGTTTTCACATTAATGGTCAAGCACAAGAGTTTCCTTCCCTGTTTCCGGTCACCGGAAAAAAACTCACGTTCTGAATGTCAATTTTTGTCACTTATGTTGCGTGAAAGCTGTTGTTACTTTTGGTTTAATTCCAAATTTTGCGCGGGAAATTGGTGCACGGGCGACCAAAGTGGACCTTTTTGCGCATGCCAGATGTCTAACCGCTGTGCTCGTATAGTGGTATAGTCGCACGTCCTTACCTTCCGACTTTTTCCCCAGGTTAGGACTGTTGTTCTCGCTGGCTGCAAGAGATTTGTGTGTTCCCATGACAAGAAGCCAGTGACACAAACCAGCAATAAAGTCCGGCTCGTTGTTGACAGGTGCAAACACCAGCTTGTGATTCGTTGTCAGGATATGAAGAAACTCCAACAGACTGGTTTGGTCTGAAGACATAAAAAATAAAACGCAACACTGTACACATGCTGAAATTGCAAGCAACAGTGCACATGTCATAGCTGTTTTATTGTCCAACTGGACTGTATAAAAACAGCAGTTGAAAAGGACGACTTTTCATTTCACTATTTCTCCTGAGAGATTTACCCGGAAACAAGCCTCGATTTCGTGCACTCGACCGAGGTTTCGATCACAATCAAGCATGTAGAATGTGCGCCATTAATGCGTGCACAATATTTAATGATAATTACATCATCACCCTTTCTCACCTGTGAGCCGAGCAAGTGGCCTGGAGAGCTGGTACAAGATAGTTCTGTTGAGAGAATGGTATGCACTATCCAGCGATACTGACTGACCTGGAAAAAAAAAAAGAATCTAATAAACAAACAGACGAATAAAAATTGTCTAAATTTGATTGCCAGATCTTTCTCTGAATACAAACTACTGGTGCTTCCGCTTTCTATCAAGAACTTTAATTACTTCTCACTAACTCTAGGATAGAAGCTCTTTCTAAAGAAAATCCTTGACCAGATTTCGTTTCTGCCAACAGAACAGACAACCCAATAAATTAACACATCCTCCACCGATGCAAACAAGGAAAGCTCTCCCACAATAAACAAAAGGGGAGCGTTTCAGAAGAAACTGAGATGTCGCGTCGTTGGGGGAGTATAACAAAGTTGTTATGGTTTTATCGACTGACTTGATAATGTAAATTGGCCAACGTAAAGAGAATCAAAGCTGACGTTTCGAGCGTTCGCCCTTTGTTATTTGCTCCAGTAGAGGGATATCTCCCAAAATATACCCACCTCATACGAGTTCCTTCCCATAAACAAAGGTAAACTACAAACTTAGCAAAGCAATGATATTTCTAAGGTTTGCATGATGAAGGAACTTCATCACACATCCATGAAAAAGATAATTCAAGCTCCCGCAATGTGGTGTTACCTTTAACAGCTTCAATCATGCTGGTGATGAAATTAAACACCGTCTTGTACCCTTGAACAAAATTTCCTGTAAAAGAGTATATTACCTACTCTCAAAAAATTACCAATGAATCTTTAGGGAAAGGTAAGCTGACTGCTTTTATTCTGGGAAGGTTGGTGGACAGTTGTATTTTTAATTTTTTTTTAAGGGGGGGTGGTGGTGGGGTGGACGGTTCTATTTCTGGGGGGTAGCGTTGGTAAGCGAACTGTTTTCGAGGCAGGGGGCGGACTTTCCTATTTACGGGGGAGGAGGGGCAAACGGCGTTTATTTTCATGCCTTATTGGACGGCTTTTTCACTCATATTTAATTGGCTAGTAACTTTGCTCGCGTTTCCTTGCTTTTCAAAATTTCAAAAAAACAAGTCAACAAGTACGAAACTCACCGATCCAGAGCTTATCAACGACTTTGGAAGCAAAAAAGAAAGCATTTGCCACAATCTTCGCATGATTACCGTATCCTGCTGACGGGTTAGTGAGAAGATTTCCCCCAAGAAAATAATCAATTTGAGCACAAAGCACTTCTGTTTGAAATTCTGCCTGCTGCGGCTGAGAACACTGGACTGGATAACACTGTAATGTACATAACACAAAAATATTATTTTGCATGATATAAACAATATTATTAAAAACTGGATCACTGGATAATGCAATTCAAGACTTTTTATTGGCTTAGCCATTATGGTATATGAGCCCATATACCATAATCTAATATCTGTACATTGTAACATCCGGTTTCTTCTTACAAAATAAAGTCGAGAAGATTTGTCTAATATCTTAGGAGCGTTTTTTTAAATAAAACCATTATTCCACTCGCACTTGTTGGATATGAGATGATTATAGCCAACGAGGCGCTACGCGCCTAGTTGGCTATCTATCATCTCATATCCAACGCGCACTCGTGGAATAATTGTTAAGTATATGATGGTACATGGTTATTGAGGCTTACTAATGATAATTAATGACATTATACGGCAAAGTATGATGATGTATGACAATTTGTGATAAAGCATGACACTTATCACAATTTATGATAATTTATTAAAATATACGACAATTGATGATGATGTTTGAAAATTTAAAGTAACTGGTGAAATGGGATAACCAGTTAAAGGGAAATTCTTTCACATAGAGGTTCCAAACTTTTCAAAGAGAAAAGACTTCTGTTTACCTCTAAGATGGTGTCAACGACACCAAGACTCTTTGAAGATGAGTTTGAGGTCAGCGAATCAGTCATGATCACCCTGAGGAACTCGAATACACATTTCCTGGCTGGGTGAGAGATCAGCAGGCTCTGGGACGAGAACACAGGCTCAGACTCTGCTCCAGGCTCTCCCTCATTCTCACTGTCTGATCCAAGCTGGATAAAAGACACATAATCCCATATCTTAATAATTTGTTTTTCTCTCATAAAATTTAGCGTTACAAAACAGTTATGAATTGACTGTCAAAAAACAGAAACCAATGTTGTCGCCACAGCCAATCAAAACAAGGGATAACATCATTAGCCGATGAGAACTCAGTCGAATAAAAAGCGCGGGAAAACGCAGCGACCAAGCCCCGATTGGTATTCATTTTACTTCTGATTGGTTGATAAGATGGCTCAAGTTTCCAGGACCAGTCACAGAGCGAGTCAAAACAAATACAAAGTAATCCTAGAATAGCAATGAATCATTTGAAAGCTGCTCAAATGATACAAAAACTTCTCATTCCATCACAATACCTCTTGGAATTTTAGCAAGTTTCTTCTCTTGGGAAACAAAACAGCAACAAGCCTCTCGAGAAATTCTTGTGAGGTGCACACTGTGGCAAAACTTGAAATGTTACGATACAAGAAGAGAAGGAACTGTATCAGCGTCACTGGATATTCTCTGAGCCAGGAAATCTCCTCTGTATCTTGCCATGGCTGTGAATAGAAAAACATTTTGAAGGTATTTGGAGGTTTTGCCCCACTCGGCCCTCAAATTTTTCAACTCGTTTCCTGACGACAGATTGTTTCTTTTCTGAAGAAATCATACTTCATTTCGATCAACACGCAAATTGCCTGAGCTTAACTGGCTGAAAACAACCGGAGTCAATCTTTGGAGACTTACTAGGTCATATATACGCTCACGACTTCATAGAAAGGAATTAGGGTCCGTAAGCAAACTATGACGACGAGGAAAACGAGGTCGCGGCAAAACATAAAATCTAATGGGCAAAACAGTAGTTTTTCTTGAGTTTTTTTTTTTTTTTAAACCTTTGTACAATCCTTAGCTGTCCCCTACAAAAACAAACAACAGCGTGAATTCACCTAAATTCCCTGCATTCCCTGAGAGCAGAAACCCCAACGGCAAACTGTTTAAGTTTCTATTCGGAACTCAACGCTGCCGAGATATATTATGCTCAAGTTGAGGTGTGGCGCTCTAAGAGAAGGTAATCACATCCAGCAATTCGCGCAATTCTAGCTAAATAAATAACTAAATTTCTCAATCCACGTCTTCCACAACTTTGCTGTCCCGATTTGGTTTTGGTTCGTGGTCTTTATTAATGAAAAGGCGACCTTTGATTTTAGAATCAATCGGAGCACGTGACGTGCTGAACTGGAATCAGCTCTGCGCAAATAAATATAAAAGATATGTTGAGCCTAACTTGCGATGCTTAAGTGAAAAGCACCGTTACACCTTTGAATTTCACTTACCTCATTTACCATGATGTGCGCCATTGCCAACAGCACATGAGCTGCCTCGGAGCAGTAGATGTTGTACGAAGCAGGCTCCTGGGGACTGGGGGTGGGGAGTTTGACTCCCGAGGCTGACGGAGACCAGAACACAGAGTACAAACTGTCCCAATCAAACTGCGCACCTGAATACACATCTGACAGTAAAAAACACTTGGGTCAACTTCAAATCTCAACATCAGTGTGCATACTCTCCACACTGTTCTATACACATTCCCTATATTATTGAGAAGAAGAATTTGTTTAAGGATCCAATCGTCTTCAGTTGGTGGTCATTTCCTTTATCGTCGTGACCTTAACGTTTTTCAGACAAAGAAAAAGTTGAGTTGTTGCCCGTCAGCTCGGCGTATTTTACCACCAGAACAGAATCAAGAATCATTTGACGAAGTTCTTATATGCCACGCGTCTTGCATACGGCTAGGATCGGTAATGTCGTCATGTTTGTAAATAGAATGAGAAGGTGAGAGTTAATATTGTGAATTGTAGTCCATAAAGAGTTTCGCTCTGACAAAGGAATAACGTTCAAAACACCAACATTATTAACTCAGTTAATAAAACCAAATTATGAGAGTTCAAAATTATTTGTCTGCGTCTCTTTAGTACTCACCGGACACAGGATGACCAAGCAGAAGAGCTATAACCAGATGATAAATCTCAGGAATATCGATATGTTTGGGCAGAAGTTTTTCCAGCGCTAGGAATCCTGGGATATTACAAACCTCCCTGTTGATCTGGTACTTCTGTCTGTTATTAGCCACGGAGCCTACATTGAAACCTGCGAAAAATAAAAACAAACAAACAAAAGTAAAAGAGAGTAAATTAGGAAAAAACAAAGAGGCAGACCGTAAATGGCTTGATAATTTGGGATGTCGGTACACTACGAGCAGTTCCTCCTTGTCGGCCGGCAGTGAAAAAAAATCTGATCTTGGCGAACCGCAGAGAGCTCTTGGAGTGATGCGTTCGGGCACAGAGATGCTGTTTTGTCTAAAATCATTACACAGTGATCTGATCTCGAACCCGGAGCTCTTGATTCAAGTCCAGCGCGCTGACCATTACACCAGTGTAACTTTCACTGGCCACACTCACAGTGTTGTTGCTCTTAAAGAAATAAATCAGTTCATACCTGCCACAACGTAAGTTGTCTTGTTCAGCATGATGTCAGTACCATCCAACCAGCTTCCACGACCCAGTCCCTCTCGGAACCTGTTGAGTGCTGGCACGCTACTGAGCATGGTGACGAGTATGCGAGTGGCACGTACTACTGTGGTGTTATGGAGATGGGCTTGTATGAAGAGAAGGAGCCAATCAAATCCGTGTGTCTCTTGAACGGCATCTGCAAAACTAAAATGCAAAGATTTTTTAGCAAAAAAAACATACTTAGGGCTGAGTGACAGTACTTTGGTGCAATTTCCTCCGACGTCTTCGGTACGGTTTTCAAAGGGGGAGTTTTGGGCTCACTTCCCAAACAGTGCTTGGTTATCGGGTCCACGATTTACGCATCTTTAAAAAATTGGCCGCACGAACTTCGTAATTTGTGATGCACGTTAATCTTTTGCACCCTTAATCACCCACGCTCCCTAAACAGACTATTACTAATAGCTATAGGACACGACTGACTATGTCAAAATTTGTTTTCCTTTCCTCAACTTTGCGGAGAAGGTAATGTAAATTGGCCATCGTAAAGAGTTTCTGAGGCCGACCTTTCAAGCGTTGTTAGCCCTTCGTCATCGCGAAAAGAGGAATTGTTTGAGTTATTTGTAGTTTTTCTACAGAAAGAAACGTGAAAAGCATGACAGTAAATAAGTCGAATAAAAATCGGTCGTCGATATCACGAGGAATGAACACTAATTTTTCTCGACTTACCTGTGATCCAGTTCACCTCCTTCAGCGTAAATCAAGCACAGAATCAGCTCAAGCATCACATTACGTAAGCAGATGCGCCGTGGTGACAAAATCTCCTCTCCCTCCTCCCCTTCAGCAGTAGTAGCTTCAGGTGATGACCCCAAGTCCAGTTTCAGTTCGTTTTCGTTCGAAGGATGCGCGGGTAGAGTGGACACTAGGAATTGACCAAACCTAAAAAAATCAAAGACGACAAAACTGAGCTGAATTCTAGTCTTGTCAAGCTTCACTCGAACAGAAAGTTACAAAAATGTTTTTTTCATCAACCAAGGAGTCTATTCATGAATCATGTCAGTCGAGCATTCAGTTTTCCCGTCAAGATAAGTCAACCAATAAACTCGATGTCTTAAGAGTTAACTTTTCTTTTTAGCCGATACCTTGTCAAAACCCTGGAAGGCTTAACCAGAACATAAGCATGCCACGCATGCAAGAACTATATTTTTGGATTAAGATTGGACACTATGAGCCCAGCGGTTACATTTTTGTCAAAGGAAGATCAACTTTTAAAAGATTTTAACGAAATTATCGTGAAACAGAGAGCCAAAAAAAAAAAAAAACTTCCTATTTATCTGAAATAAACTCGGACACGGGTATTTTGCGGTCTATTTTCTACGTTGTCTGAATTATTGTAAGCAAAGATAGACTGCATCGCAGCCATATTTACTGTAGCCTCCTTCGCAGCAAAGTGTCAGCAAAGTTTTCACAAACTCAAAATGAATTCTTGATCTACATCGCTATGATCTAGCTTTCAATTCTCCTGTAGCATGCAATTGTGATAATCACCAAGGTGTGATAAAAACTGTACGCAGGCGCAAGAAAACAAAACAAACTAAAAGAAGAGGGAACAGAAAGTGAGTGCCCAAATAGTAAATAAAACAATCGAATAGAAAAGAGAAGAAACAGCGCAAGAGATATTAGGGACCTAAGAAACCACGACGGCGACGCCAAGGAAGACTTCGACAAAAAATGAATTTCTACTCTTAGTTAGAATTTCAAAAATGGCTGCAGGAGCTTACTATATCATAGAGCGCCACAGCTCAACTTCAGCATGACGTATAAAGTAGCCGTTGAGTTCCAAATGGAAATTAAAATTATTTGCCGTCGCGCTTTCGGTTCGCACACGACGCAAATTTTGGCGATTTCACGTTGTTGTTTTGCATAGGACGGCTAAGAAATGCACAAAGTTTCAAAACGCACGTGCTGAGCTATTGTTCTGCCAATTAGATCTCTTGTTTTTCCACGTCCTCATTGCCGTCGCCGTCGTGGTTTCTTAATTAACTTAATTAACGCAAAAAAAAAAAAAAAAAAAAAAAAAAAACCAGGCAGGAAAGAGAACAGCGGACGAGAAATAACTGCAGCAATTAAACAGGGTACAGAACAGCGCGCGCTACATAAAAATCTTAAATTTAAATGGAGAAGGAACAAACAGGTCGCAATACATTAAAAAAAATCATCAACAAATAAAGAAGATGAGATACAGCGCGTAAAATGTTGAGATAAAATTAGGAGAAAACAATGCGCGAGATGCTAATGCAGCAATCAAACAGAAGAGAGCAAATAGAAGTGACAATCAGCCAGAATTCAGTAAAAAAGGCGCTAGATTCTAACGTAAGAAACAAATATATATTGCAACAAACAGTGAGGTAGATATTAACTTGGAAATCAAACAGGGAAGAGAACAAGCATTGTGTGAGATTCTTACGCAATATTCAAACCGAGAGGATAATGAACTATGCAAAAGATATGAACAAAAGAACCAAATAGAGAAAAGAAAAAAAAAAACAGTGCAATATATGAACAAAAAACAAAGGTAAAGAGAAGAAACAGCGGACTAGACATTAAGGAAAACGTCAGTTTGGAAAAAAATCAACAGTTACTGCGCGAAACATTTAAGTAGAGGTCAATCAGAAGAAGTGAATAAAAAAGTGCGCAAGATACTGATGGAACAAACAGTAAAAACATAGGCATGCTAGGTGGGTTAAGTTGGAACAATGCGTGACTGATGTTTTCATTAGTAGAAAAGTAAATGAGCAACGGAAATATTGCGTTACTTTATCTTGGAAGAGAGAGGGAAAAAACCTTCAATTGAAATAAAATAAACTAACACACAGGTATTCTGTGCCCTATCGTATCTGCCGTCTGAATTATTGAAAGCAAAAATAAACTGCATTTGGGGTGCTACATACCGTTATCTTCTTTGCAGCCATTGTTTGTTCTTTTCACGCAGCCCCCTCTCTCCACCGTTGTGTGACGAGTCCATTGTTTGGTCTTGTCACGCAACGCCCTCTCTCCCCCTGTTGAGTGACGAGACCCAACGACGGTTGCGAGGAGACTACGCTTACTGCCAAGGTCCCCGTTGTGGAGGACTTTGGCCAGAATACATTGAATAGTTTACAATTTTTTAATGGGAATTTTTCAAGGGATAGAGCCTGATTTTTCTGCTTTTTACACGCACAGTTAGCGTGAGAAACCACTGTGACCCAGGAACTGTTTCAAAGATCATCGAGATTAATTCACTCGTGGCTAGACTGAATGATCAAGTAGAAAAGTTTTAAAACGCGCTTGGTGTAGCCGCGATGGCTATTCGATAAGACGAAGGTTTAGACGAGATAGCAGCAAAAAGTAAAAAGATTTCATTACTTGTTAATTTCTCGTTCTTGTGGACCTCAAAAGTAAATAGACCTTTACCTTTTAACCTTTCGGCATCGACTGAAAAAATTCTTTCGAATGTCTGTTAATCTACACGCAACCTAGAATATCTTACATTGAGACAAAACTTGAATTTTACGAATGCAAAGTGGTTTTAAACCGCAGACAGTGACAGTTTGAGCGGTAAAGTTTTGGCCGTGCGTTCCGGAATGGAACATTTTACAGACATTATATTTACTAGGAAGTTTCACATTTCATTGAAAATTTAAAATAACAAATCATAAAACAGAAATTTTGTCACAGCACCTCCTCAGGTAGTTTAAGAGGGCGGAAGGACCTTTTGTTAAGTTTTACAGGCCTTCTTTAAACTACCCGACCCAATCTTCCTCGGTTTTTCACTCGACCGCTACTGTTGCACTGTTTACTGAAACAGATGCAACGGGGGTCTTTGATGTCCCGTGCTAACCAGCACAGATAGGATGCAGAATAGGTGACTTAACTACAAACCACAACACGTCAAATTAGGACCAAACATGGTGAGAAACTTGCTAGAGAACTTTTACAAATTTCTGTCCTAGACAAGCTTTTGAAAACATTTCGTGATATCAAACCACAACGATGTTAGGTGTAGCTGAACAAATGTCATACCTTAGCAAGTTCTTCTTGTCATTTGTGTTACTTAGTAACACAGACAACACACTGGCGATGGTGTGCGCTGTAGCGTCTGTCACGCTGTCATCCTGAAGCACAAACAACAGCTTGGGAACCAAGCTCAGTCGCTGCATCAGCTCAGCATTCCTCACTGATTCACTGGCGATATAAATGCATTCCATTATTGGAATTACAGTGAAAAACACAGTGACCTAAGGGTTAGCCAGTTGAGTTTCGAGTCAGGAGACCCAGGTTCCAGTCCTACTCGGGTCAGGGTATTGTCTTCTTGAGTAAATCATTTTAGAAACTTTCCTGGTACCGAGTAGTGACCTGCAGAGTGCGTGCGCACCTAAGGCAACCACATGGCTCTTTAACCTTAACGAGTGACAAGCATCTTATTTCCCCTTACATTATCACCTCTGCATCACACATTAAGGTCAGGAGAATAAAAGAAACGATCTCCAACTAAAGAAGCTCTACACATTCGCTACGGAATAGTGACTTGTATTACCACGTTTTGAAACTATTTGCTATGGTAAGCACTCTGTCAGATATCTCGGGCCGTTTTTGTGGTCGAAACTCACTAAAAATCAAAGGGATTCGCCAAGTTTATGTGTTTTCATAAACAAAATAAGAAAACTGAAAATAGACGAGATTGTAATCAATGACAGCAATTGCTGTAATCTTTGTAGTCAATAGGAATATTTTAGCTTTCTAAACTTTAAATTTTAATCATTTTCGTGTAAATATAAAATTTTAGAAGTGTATTTTAATTATAGTGTCCCCAATTAGTCTTCTTAGGCTAAACACATTGACACTTAAATAGAGGTCTTACTTACTTACTTACTTACTTACTTACCTACTTACTTACTTACTTACTCACTTACTTACTTACTTACTTACTTACTTACTTACTTACTTACTTACAGGAGATTAAAGCAAGTGATCACCAACTAAAGAAACTTTTAATTTGAATACATCAACAAAGTTGAAATGGTAAATTGGCCACCGTTACGATTATAATGGGTGACATTTCGAGCGTTAGCCCTTCGCCGTAACGGTGGCCAATTTACCATTTCAACTTTGTTGATATATTCAAACTATTTCGTTACCCCCACCGACGCAGCCCCAAACAGTTTCTTTAAACTATCAGCCTTTAGAGAAACTTTTGATTATTAAACAAATTCTCCTTGTCAGCACCTTAGCTAACATATGAAGAACAGTATAGAGAATATGGATGCACTGAAGCAGAAAACCAAGAACCGCTTACCTCCCTGGGCCCAGGAGTTCCAAAAAATGTGAAAACAAGGACCGCTGTAAATCTGCAGGCGCCTCGCGCCACACCTGGATAAATAGAAAAATGTCACGCAGTTAATATATCACAACTCTATAGGGAAAAACAGCGACACAAACAGGATGCACAGAATCCTTGTGAAGCATTTAAACACTCTTAACCCTATGATTCACTATCATCTAATTTCTCCTTACAATGTACGCCCTGAATCAAACATTTAGGTGACGAGAAGAAAGAAATCGATCCTTAACTACAGAAGCTCCTGATTGTTAAACGAATTCTTTTTGCCTGCAACTTAGGAAATGTATAGAGAACAGTATGGAGAATATGCATACTGATGTTAGGGTGTTAGGGTTCCATTTGGGTCAGTAAAATCATCCCTGGGATCATTACTTAAAATCCCTTTGAATCTTATAAAATATTTTAGGTTTCGGTTTATCATCACTGTATATCTAGCATTTTCCTCCCTATTGCTGGACTTAGTAATTTAAATGAATAAAGGCTGATAGTTTCTAAAGAAACTGTTTGGGGCTGCGTCGGTGGGGGTAACGAAATAATTTCAATATATCAACAAAGTTGAAATGGTAATTATAATCGTAACGATGGCCAATTTACCATTTCAACTTTGTTGATATATTGAAATTATTTAGTAATTTAAAGTTTCCTTCATTTTAGTTCAATTACACATCTCGTCCAAACAGCTAAAATATCTTTACCAAGTTCCTTTCATGTTCTTGATAGAACGGTGAATATCAAGATTCGGTTAAACTTTTCCAAAGCTCTCCTGGGGAATTCAATTTGTGCGCATTGTTTCCAAAACAAGCTGCGGTTCTACTGTCGTTGTCTTCGCAGGAAAACATTCAAAATCAGTTTCAATTCGTGCGACTTGATTGAAAAATGGATTGAAAACGGGAAATCTAACGAAGATTTGTATACGCCAAGCTGCGAATCGTGTCCCGTCCCACAACTAAGTCCCCAAGTGGCTACAACTCCGTTGCAGTATGCCATCATCTTTTGTTTATTTACCTCTAAATCACAGAGTAAGTCTTTGAAGGCCACTCGGTTGGGAATAACAGATGACTCCCTGTCACTGTCTACAGTACCAACCAGAGCAAAAGTTAAGTGAAGAATGTGAGTATTTAACAAATGTTTCTTTTTCCGAAGTAACAACGCCAGGATCTGTAAAAAACAAAGACAAAAACAAAAGAAAAAAAAATTGAATGGCATTTGAAAGCGATCTACACATTGCACAAATCAAAGGCACTATAAAGTCATCTTGCAATACCAAAGGAAACAAAGAATAGATGAATTCTCGAGTTTTATTCAAAGAAGGAAAATTAATTTAAAAAATTCACTTGGAGGCCCTCTTATACCGATGGAATAAATCATAAATTGATCCAGGATATTTTTAAAAAGTAAAGACAGCAATTTTCCACCGGGTGTCGAAATTAATTCGGGCGACTGAGTTTCTTTTACGTAGGGTCTTCTGACCGGTAAGGAAAACACGTGCCAGCTTTTCAACCAATCAAATGCAAGCACTACTACCAATCACGACTTGGACACTCGCGTTTCAGTTCCCGCGCTTCAGGGAGTGCGCGAGCTTTGACTTTGAGTTCGCGTGGATCCTGACGATACACGTGACCAACTCTCTTCCAATTGGCCATTCTTATTATTTAAGATTGTTTTTGCGACAAAAAAAAAATTCACTCCAACATTATCGGAAAAATTTTTGTTCCCCTTGCGAAAAAGCATGCTGTGGTCATTTTACCCAAAGAGTTTACAAATTTTCAAAGGTACACGCTAATCTTCTTTGCAAACCATACCTGGTAACCTCTGGTTCTCTCCATGTCTCTTCTCGCCGATGGATTACTCCTCAAAACACAACTGAGCGCCTTGACAGACGCATAAAGCCCTTCAACATTGGTTGCCATAGCTACCAAACCCAGCAGAGCAGATACACCACCGATGCATTCTATCAGCTTGGAGACTGGGTCTGGACAGAACGTTCGCACACCGGAGCAACCAATGATCACTGCACCAATGGTCCGCGAAGAACCTTGAAGATGGGCAGCGGTGTTGTGTATCAGTCGTACTGGTGTGGTGTTATCATGGGTTGAGAGACCAAGCTGAAAGAAATGAAACACCATCATAAGGGAGATTTTCATCTAAAAATTTATTTATTAAGAATTTTGAGCACGTTTGGTCGTGGAATAATACTAGAGGAATTGGTTTATATTTTCAACGAAAACACGAAAGCAATACTATGTGGGATTTCTTAACGCAAATTAGGTTATTGGGTTTATAAGACAAGTCGCTTATTTCTCTGCGAATGCTAATCTACGTCGACCGATAAATGTCGAAAAGTGTCATGCTGGGAAAATTTATCCAGACCCCACTAAATTGTAACCTTTGATCCCTAAGAGTGACTAGCATCTAATTTCTCCTTACAACATCACCCCTGAATCACGCATTAAGGTCAGGAGAGTTAAGAAAATGATCACTAACTAAAAAAGCTCTGGATTCTTAAACAAATTCTCCTCGTCAACACCTAGGGAAATGTATAGAGGACAGTATGGAGAATATGCATACTGATGTCAGGGTTTAAAGGGCTTAGAAGATCTTACCTCTCTCGCTACAGCCTTAGTATCGCTGCTCCTGAAATGTTTTCTGATCTTTGCCAGAGTAAGAACTGATTTTGCGTGTGCATGGATACCAAACATGACTTTATCTTCGCTAACAAGTGGTTCAACACCTTCACCGCCATACTGCAGATTAAGGACAAACAAATTTCGATTGACTTGTTAAAGTTGGGTGAAGGACTTCTAACAAACACCGATACCTATCACAATCGGAAGTAAATCATACTTACCACTGTGAGTTGACCTTCAGGACAGGGAGCCTGGAAACTACCAACATAATTCGGCCCCAGTCTGTACATCTCCTCAGCGGTTGCACCAGAAAGAGGCTCTTCTATCAGGTGGGTAGGACCCAGTCTCCACAACAATCGGGAACATCTGCGGTACCCTGGGTTGGGAGGGGTACCAAGATAGGCTGAGATGTAAGGGGCCACACTGACCATTGTACCATCTGGACTGGCCGCGGCTACCTGGATGTACTTTAACTGAAAAAAAAAAAAAAAAATTCAAAAAAATATTTGAATCTCAACCAATACTCTGAATCTCAACCAATACTCCAATTGAGATCGAGGACTATTATGTTGACGCGCATTCACTAATATCGAAATTCAATACCAATGATTATCGAATATTATAACTGTAGTACTTCACTCACATCCGTATGTCACAATTCTCTCCTCTCTACTTTCCAGTCTGCTCTGCCTGTATTTGATTATGTCTTGTTCTAACTCACTAGTAATTTTATCGTACCTAATTTGTATGACAACTGTACGTACCTTTTAGCTTATAATGTAGTAAACTAATGCATAGCTTATAACTGCAGTAATAGTGCATTAGTAATAAGATCTATTTAGCTTACAATGTGTAGTATTTACTTATTTATTACTAATACCCGCCAAGACTAGCTAATGCTATATATATGCGGGTTGTGTAAATTGGCTTTTAATATTCCACTAATAATAAAACAAAATACAAAATACGCGTTTTGATATTTGTTTACGGACAATATCTGTCCCGAAATGACAACAATACCTAAAGGCTATCTAACCCTGAATTAAAATTTAAACTAAGACTTCTTAGTGAATGGAAGGTTTGAAAAATTGGGGAATATCACTTGCGGTATGTACTCGGATATTCCCCAGTTTTAGCTGAAGCATATTTTGTCATGTGAAGCAGTTAGACCAATCCTCGCGCACAAAAGTAACTGATGGATTAAAAAGAGTATATAGCACTTACTCGGCATGTGCTAACATGCTTCCCATCCACAAACAGAGCACACGTGCTGTTCCTTATTAAGGCTTTGTTTAACACAACCATCACGTGGTGCCAGCGACCTTCCTCTAACAACTGATCACTTAGGAACCTGGCCTCGGTGCGTTCGCGTTCACGCTGAGCCTGCGTTGCTGCTGAGTCAGCGCCTTCTACACAACCACCCTCGTCTGTACAAACCTTTAAATCGAACAGATAAGTAAACTGGTATATTGGGATTGAATTATTAAAAAGAGAAACACTGACGCGTTTGAAGATTGGGAAACACCAAAGGAACAGGTTGTGGTGACAGTTTTCTCCGTGAGAGGACGTTTAGCTAATCTTGGTCACCAAAGACAATACTCTACCGACAGAGCTGAATAATGAAATGTTAACGTCAGAGGGTATGCGGTCAACAACGCCTGCTCAAGTGTCCTAGGTCTAAAATTTAGCGAAAGTAGCGGAAAATAATAGGGGCTGACTTTCAAAACCGAGGAACTCTGTTTTCGTCGAAGGCATTTACCCATTTGCAGAGGTTTTAAGGAGAATATTAATTTTTGAAAATTTTTAAGGCGTGTACCAAGTTTTTGGAGGTTGTTCTGTAAAAGAAAAGCGACAAGAAAAACGACACCTCGAAGTCACAGAATAGGAAATGAACCATGCGAACGGCTCAAAATCCGTGTTTCCGCGGCAAAACGTAGCGCATGCGTATACGTTATTCAGCTCTGTCTACTCTACCATGTAGTTAACTACTCCTGTTAACCCTTTAACTCCTAAGAGTGACATACTGATAGGCAAGTAATTTCTCCCAACAGTATCTCCCTGAATCACACACTACGGTCATGAGAATAAAGGAAATGATCGCAAACTCAAGCAGCTCTTGATTGTTGGACAAATTCTCCTTGTCAGCATCTTAAAAAATGTATAGAGAACAGTATGGAGAATGTATGGAGAACTAATGTAAGGGGTACAAAGAAACCAACTAAACTTACCACAAGCATTCTGTCTTTAGCTGAGATGCTGATGCTCAAGCAGGGAACATTCGGGATTTTCTCACTTCCACCACGAAACTGCCGCATAATTGTCAATAGCCTGACTGGATGTTGGTCTTCTGCGGTATCACTGTATTGATCGATACAGACCCAGGACACAAATGTGACTCCCGCCTGGGGGGGGAACATTCTCTCACCCACCCCTACCCGTGGAACACCGCCCATCACTGCGGCAGGGGCCATCACAGAACTTACAGTTGCTACGCCTACGATAGAATAATAAATAAAATACATGAATACTGGAAGATACGGTGGCGAAACGGTTAACGCGCTGAGCTACGGGGCGAGAGGCCTGGGTCCGAGATCTCACCGGGAATTAGTGCCAAGACGTTTTACTCTTCCCATGTATCTCTCTCCACCCAGGAGTATAGAGGGGTACTGGCGGAATGACCGGGTAGCTTGAAGAAATGCTAGGGGTGGAGGTAACCTGCGATGGACCAGTATCCCATCCAGTGGGGGAGGGGAGAGTAGCATAACACCCAGTCGCTTCATGTTACAGGAACCATGATGGATGGGACACTTGAAGGTGGTAATGTCTGTTCTCTAAAAACTCGACAATGTACTATGTTCTTGGCCAAAGGAATGTATTCACCCGGCCTTAGAGTGCAAGTTTGTTTTGATGCTATGAAGTAAAATTCGAAGCAGCTCACCTCCATATCAGAACCTGATTCTGAGCTTGGTTGTATCATACTCAAAATAACACCTCTAAATGTCAGAGTACTTGAATGTGAATCTGCATCCGAATGTCTCCGGCTAAAAAGGTAAGAAACTTTTCTGGGCGTTACAATGTCAGAGGCTTTTCTGGGAGTTCCTTCGGAGACTTTTCTCAAAGACTCGTTTAAATCTTGCTTTTCTCCTGTTTTGTCTTCTGGAATTTCTTCCAGGACAGTTTCTTCATTTCCTTCTTTAGCATCACTTGGTGCCTCGAGAGATTGACAGTAGAGAGGGAAACCTAGTCAGAGAAAATCCCCGCAATACACAAAATAGCGAAAAACATTGAAATTCTAAAAAGGCTCTATGAAAGAAATGCCGCACGGGTCTATGAGTATGAAAACAAAGGTGGGGTGTGTGGGTGGATCCAGACCCCCTGGACCTTTCCCTGAATTTACCACTGAGAACAACACTTTGTTCAAACCTACCTCAACACTGTAGGAGTCAAGGACTGGGAGGCCAGTCTTTCGAACATTCTTTGTAATGGAGCATATAATGGATGTTCTTCAGTAACCAAAGCAGCTTCATATCTGTCAAGGATCTGTTGTGGCAGCCCTGCTTCACACATCAATTGCTGGTTGTGTTCACACTTCAAGAGGTTCTGGAGATGACAAATCCAGTACAACTGTAGCTCCAAGCATTCCTGCAAGTATAAAAAAAAATTTCCCCCCTCATTGTTTCACTTGTGGACAAATTTTCTTTATTTAATCAGTCTGGGTCAGGGTTCGACACTAACTTTTCAACTTACTAGCCAAGTGGCTAGTGACAACGTAGCTGTTACAACAATTTCAGTTTGTTTACCAGCCAATTGGCTAATGGAAATCAAATTTCACCAGCCAAAACTGAATTTTTACTAGTCTGTGGCTAGTTGGCTACCGTTAGTGTCGAGCCCTGCTGGGTAAAAGTGGTTCTGAAAAGCAATGCTCCAACACAAATAGGAAGCTGTAGTATTTAAATACTTTAAATTCAAGAGTATTAATGGATACCAGCAAATTGTAAAAGAAGACTGATGAAATGTTGGGAGTTAACCTTGTGATGGACTGGAATCTCATCCAGGGGGGAGTTGTAATAGTTCTAGTCATCACATGATATGAAAACTTAGATAAGCTTGGGATGGGCCTCTTGGCTCAAGTATAAAATTAACCCTTTAACTCTCATGACTGACCAAGACAGAATTTCTCCTTACAATATCAATACAATATCAAGCAGACAAGTCAGGAGAAGAAAGAAAATATCCATTGGTGAGTATCGACTCCTTATCCTTGTGGTTCGGAGTGTGTTGGTGGTGGTTTTTTTTCGAGGCTAAGTGTCAGTTAAGTGAGTACCTGCTGGGAGGGAAAACTTGTGGCCTTTTCCTCTTTGGCAGGCAGCTCTTCTTTTTTCCTTTTTTTGGTTTTGGCCACCCATCCCTTTTTGGGCTCTTTTGGGTGGATCCGAGCTGTGTTCTGCTATGGTTTCTCTGCAGAGGACTATTGATATACGGTGCTGTGATTTCCCCGAGGGGACTTCACGAGCGACCGTAATTGGTTATATTGATGACTACTTTAAAGTAGAGTCTCAATCAAGTGTTGTTGTGATCCAGGAGTGTCCCGGCGGCGTCGCGCGTGTGACGTTCGCTGTGGGGGGCAATGCTGCCAAAGCGTTTTTTGAGGAGCAAGGCTCTGTGGTGTTAGGCGGGGTTGAGTGTGAGATAGTACAACCTCCTCCCCCGCCTCCCATGGTATCGACTGTCGTTGTGTCTTGGTTCCCTTTTGAGGGTTCCAATTCAGCTGTGGCCAACGCCCTTTCGGGCTACGGTGAGGTGAAAGATGTGAGGCTGCAAGTTTGGCCTGGCAGACCTTCTGTGTCTACCGGTTCGCGCCTTGTGCGCATGATAATATCCAAGGAGATCCCGAGGTTCGTCTCGGTGGCAGGGGTGAAATGTAAAGTTTGGTATAGAGGGCAACCTCTACGTTGCGACTTATGTCACAAGGTGGGACATAAGTCGTCTAGCTGCCCTCTCAAGGGCAAGTGTTTCCACTGCGGTTTGGAGGGGCACCTTGCTCGCAAGTGGCCCACGCCTTGGGGTCCTCTGGCCGCTACAGCTGCTAATGAGGCTGCTCCTTCTGATACTGTTGTGGAAGTTCCAAGCGGGTCGGCGGTTTCCACCGATACTGTCTTGGCGTCTGGTGCAACCTCAGCTTCTGTAAATACTAAATTAGTTAATGAAAATATTGGTAAAGAAAATAATGAATTAGTTAATGTAAATAATGAATCAGTAAACAATAATAGTTGGGACGAGATTGTTGAATCTGAAATGCCAGAGTCCAGCTGCAACTCTGTGGTAGAGGAGTTTGTTGCAGAAGGCAATTCTTCTGTTTCTGCCAGCGACGACTCAGAGTGGTCTACTGTTACTCGCAAACGTTCTGGTAAGAGGGACATTCTTGCTCCTGCGGTATCTGCCACTTCTTTCAAGAGTACCTCGAAGAAAGCTGTACACCCCCTTCCGAGAGGTGCTGTATTAGCAGCTAAAGAGATGTCTCTCCGCCCGTCTCAGCCTCCTGAAGCTAAGTCCACCGTCCTTAATGTTGATTTTCTACGTGATGATCCAAAGTTCCGTCACTTCACTGACGATAACTTGGCCCTCGTTAGGGAATTTTTTGTGCATTCTCGTCAGCCTCAACCGAAACACCATCGTGATTGGTCCTCTGACCCCAGATTCAATGGCCTTAATGGATATATCTTCCAGCTTGCCCACGCAGCTGTCTCAAAGAGATACTCGTCCCTGTCATAATGTATATATTAGAATAGTATAAGTATGGAATTAGGTTAGTTTGTGTGAGTGTGTTTAATTTTTGGAGCGGGTGTGCTAATTTTTAGTGAGGTAGGGTTCGATTCCCTAGCGTGTTTGGCGACTTGTGTCCCTCGTTTGTTGCGGGCCCAACCCTAAGGCCTTGCACTGTAGCCATGGGTTGGAGTGGACATTATGGTCGGCAGGCATTGCACCGCCCTCACGGGAGCCTGACCGTCCGCTTCAAACATAAAAAACTTCTAGCAACATACAATAACTGCAAACTTCTCACCTCCGTAGGTGATGCATTCCGAGGTTGCCCTACGAATACAGCTTCTTCGTCCCTTTCAGCACTATTATTAGAAGTGAAAATAATCTTTCTTTTACTTTTGGGGTTGCGAACTCGTTCAAATGTTTTCGTCGCCGGTGAACTCGGTGTTCTCGCGGTTCTCGGTGATTTACAAGGAGAATCTTTCGCACATCTCTTGCGTCGGGTCAATTCTCCGACATCTATGTTTACTACTTTGTATTTGTTCCTGAACTCTTGCAATTCTTCGGATCGACTAAGTGCCTTTTCATGCTTTAGGACAGGCCTGTAGCACTTATTACAGAGCACTTGTGAGACCTTGGAATTGTTTTCAACTTTGGCGTTCACAACAAGCCTAAAGCGGCGCAGAAAATCTCGACTCTTCTCGGTGAAAATATTCAATTGAGAATAGCCATTTATCGTGACGTTTTCGTTGCAAAATCGGCAATAATCGTTTGCCCGAGGGAAGTAGATTTTAATCGGGGTTTTGTTGGAGTTCGTACTACTTGCGAGCTTGTCATTTGGCACGTGTAGCAAATATTTTGACAGATATTGTAAATACGGCCACGAAACAAAATATATTCCCCACTCCCACTCCAGATACAAGTAAAAACACTACTCCTGCCCTCAGAGGTATTTTAATACTTTACTCTGATTGGTTATCGGAAAGGGGCGTGGTTGATGGCTGTCACCCGCAGCTTGGTGGCATGAAAGTGAGACTCTCAACGGTGCTGACCAGAGGTTCTCTCCGCTCGCTGCTTTAGAGCTCGTTGGTCGGCGCCTTGCGCCGAATTTTCGTACTCCGGTAGAGAGAAGAGAACCTCTGGGACTAGGGTAGTGTCTTCCACAACTTTATTGTCCTGAATTGGTTTCCGGTCCTTACTAATGAAAAGGCGACCTTTGGTTTTAGAATCAATCGCAGCACGTGACGTGCTAAACTGGAATTAATATAAAGGATGTGTTGAGCCTAACTTGCGATGTTTAAGTGAAAATCACCGTTACAACACCTTTGAATTTCACTCACCTCGTTAACCATGATGCGCGCCATTGCCTACAATACGTGAGCTGCGGACCACTAGATGTTGTACGAACCAGATTCCAGGGGACTGGGGTTGGGGAGTTTGACTCCTGAGGCTTACGGAGACCAGAACGCATCGTACAAACTTTCCCAGTCAAACTGCGCACCTGAATACACATGTGAAAGTAAAAAGATGCTGTTTTGTCCAAAATCATGATACATTGACCCGATCTCGAACCCGGAGCTCTTGATTCAGAGTACAGCGCGCTGACCATTACACCACTGTAACTTTCACTGGCCAGCCTCTCAGTGTTATTGCTCTTAAAAATTAAATCAGTTCATACCTGCCACGACATAAGTTGTCTTTTTCAGCATGATGACAGTACCATCCAACCAGCTTCCACTACCCAGTCCCTCTCGGAACCTCTTGAGAGCTAGAACGCTGCTGAGCATGGTAACTAGTATGCGAGTGGCACGTACCACTGTGGTGTTATGGAGATGGGCTTGTATGAAGAGAAGGGGCCAATCAAACCCGAGAGTCTCCTGAACGGCATCAGCAAAACTATAAAGCATAGAATATTTGAAGGAAAAACTTACTTCAAAGCTGAACAAAGTTTGTTTAAGAGCGATTTCAGCCAAGTTATCGGGTCCTGTTTCAAAGGAGGAGTAAGTAAGTAAGTAAGTAAGTTAGTAAGTAAGTAATTTTTTTACCGCAAGGGAGGACATCCATCACACAGTAATCACGTGCGTGGGAAATTAATGTCTCCTACCCCTAACCATTTCTTGATGTTATAGAAAGGTAGCATATTCTTCTTAATTATTTTTAAGACATTGAGTGTTGGTCCGGCCGGGCCTCGAAGCCCCGACCTCCCGCACAACAGTACAGCGCTCTATCCATTGAGCTAACTGGGAGGCGGTGTGGGCTCACTTCCCGAACAACGGCTGGTTATCGGGCCTACAGTTATGCATGTTGAAAAAATTGGCCGCTCACAGTTTGCAATCCGTGTGAATCTTCTCCATCATTGGCCCTCCTAGCTCCTTCTTGGTTTATTACGACCCCTTTTGTGTTTTACTCTTTTATCAAACTAAATATTTTATGGTCTCCTTCCAGCTGATTTAATAAATCGATAGGACTTTAATCAAAAATTCTGAAAAAACATCTATTAATTTTTGTTCTCTCACCCGTGATCCAGTTCACTTCCTTCAGCGTAAATCAAGCACAGAATCAGCTCAAGCTTCACATTACGTAAGCAGATGCGCCGTGGTGACAAAATCTCCTCTCCCTCCTCCCCTTCAGCAGAAGTAGATTTAGGTGATGACCCCAAGTCCAGTTTCAGTTCGTTTTCGTTCGAAGGATGTGCGGGTAGAGTGGACACTAGCAATTGACCAAACCTGAAAACAAAGACAACAAAATTCAGCTGAATTCAAGTCTTGTCAAATTCCACTCGAATAGAAACTTACGAAAGTATTTTTTTATCAATCAAGAAGCTTATACATGGATCACAACAGTCGAGTATTCACTTTTCTCGTCGAGACAAATCAACCAGTAAACTCATTGTTTCAAGCAGCGTTACTTTTGTTGTAGCCAATGCCCTGTCAAAACCCTCGAAGGCTTAAGCCAGAACATAAGCATACCACGCATGCAAGAGCTATTTTTTTTGGATGGGTTTAGATGGGACACTAAAAACTTGGTGTTTACATTTTTGTTAAAGAAAAGGACCATCAACTCTCAAAAGAATCCAATGAGAATAAAAACCCTTCCGATTCGTCTGAAATTAACTCAGAGGCAGGTATTTTGCGGTTTATTCTCCATGTTGTCTGAATAATTGTAAGCAAAGATAGATTGCATTGGTGCCACAATCACTGCAGTCTCCTTCGCAGCAGTTGTTTGGTCTCGTCACGCAATGCGCTCTCTCTTCCCCATTGTGTGACGAGCAAACAACGGCTGCATACTCTATCTCGGCCCCTCAGGGGTGGGCTGAGATGCGCCACGCGCCTATAACCTTAAAATAGACATATGCTGCTGATTCTAATTCTAAATTTGGCTGCTTCTCAAAGCAACAAAGCGTTCAAAGTTAGAGTCGTGGTAAGTACGATATTTAATTGTTGACGCGCTGTGTTAATGTGACTACTAATCAATTTTCCAATACACATTTCAACGCCTTTATAACCAGAAACGCTCTTGCATAGACCAGTTCTATATTGATTCCTATACTGACATCATAAATTGCTATAGCGCGACGTCGTTCGGCATAAATTCCCTCTATGTTTTAAAATGCTTTTCATAAGTCCACGAAGAACAAATCTCTTGCGCATTACAGAATAAGTACTTCTGGCGTGTTAAGCAATTCGTTTCAATCAAATCCACCTAGCGTTTGCATAACAATCACAACGCCTGTGTAAATTTAATCCAATAGACATGCCTTATCTGTGCCTAAAAACGTCTTGAGAAGTTTACAAATGCTAAAAGTTCACATTGTGTTGCACGCGCGGGGACAGGTACCTTCAGCAATAGGAATTAATGTTCAGATTCAGAAAGATGGTACCGTTGTTGGTAAATGGGTGAAGTAAGGCCAATCGAAATTGAAATTTTTTCGACGAAAAATTTATCACAAGAGCGAGATTCTCCTCATAAACTCTCCGTTTGGTCACGTTTAGTTTTAATGTTCACTTTATTTGTGTTCATTTACGGGAAAGATGGTGAGCGATTGATTTTTCAGGTTCCTAAACGGCTTTTGTTTTTTGCTCTTTTATAAATCGAACTTAATCTTTATACTTTGTACCTGTTGTTCCTTCTTTGGTTTATCAATGTTAATTTTTTTACCAATCAAGTTTTCACGTCTTTCTTACAATAGCTATTTGCATTTATCTTTGTTTTGCAGAGAAAGTTCTATTTCAGTTTCTTACTTTTGGTTTCATCAGTCATACGGCTCGATAAAATCAAGACACCCTTCTTTTACAAAAGATTAGTTGTAAAAATATAAATTTAGAAACAGTCTCTTCCCACTTTGCAAAACTGAAATGTTTTGGACTGAAAATTCAAAGGCAGAGGACTTAAACCTCGAAATAATCTTAGATTTTGGCAAAGATTTGTTGACTTAAACTTATCATAGGTCCGCAAAATAACATGATTTACTCAGCTTTACGCCTTCAACTTCCATGAAGTCTCTTTTTCACAATGTTACAAGTGTCCCTGTAAAAACTTTTAGAGAATGAGATGCAGCGTCAATTTAACATCGCCCAGTTGATAAGTGTTGTTAATATCCAACTCCAGTCCGTACAGAGAACCGGTTAGACCGGTTTTCTCGCATCGCGCAAGCGAAGAATTGGATAAAATTTGCAAAAAAAAAGAAATGGCGGACAATTTAAATCATAGTTCCAACGACGAAGAGTAGATCTAAGTTAAATGTTGAACCAAGTTTATTTGATAAATCGTACGATGAAAAACAGCTAGACGACCGGGAAATTTCTTCATTCATTGAAGGAAACACCGACAACGCGCCAATTATATTCCGCTTCGCATACTTCTGTCACGCTCTCCTTGTAAAGTAAATATCCGCGAAATGCGCCCGCACTGAATAGCAATTTGGCGTGTTAGATAATAAATAGCTTATTTGACGTTTTGTTGCGTAGTATCGCTGACTATTTTTACGCGTTATTTATATTTTGACTCACCCTACGGGCTCGTCAAAATATGGCACAACTCGTAAAAATACTCAGCGATACTAAACAACAAAACGTCTAATATTAAATAGGATATATTTATTCTCCAAACTGTTGGCTGAAGAATAGATTCATACTACAGGGAGAAGTTGCACGTTAAACAATTCTTCACTGTCAGAGTCTGAGAGTTCAGGAGGAAAGGCACACACACGATGCATGATAAGGAAATTCTGATGTAAAAAATTCAAAGATGCCATGTTTTTTTATTGAAATTTTGGGGAAGTTGAAAAGAGAGGTAGATTTGTTCTCGGTTTCTAAACGAATTTTTATTTACCGATTAAGCTGTTAGTTTTTTTTTTTTTTTTTTTTTTTCACGCTAGTAAGTGTTATTCATTTCTGTTTTGCAGGGAGAGCGTTAATTCAGTTTCTTAATTTGAGAATCTTCAGTCACACGATCAGAATACTAAACCAGACACTTCGTTGTTTGAAGGTAAGAACAAAAAATTGAAAAAAACTGTTTTCATTCCTTTCCCCCTTTGATAAAAGTTTTCTTCGCTATCCCAAACCAAGCCTAACAGAAATCAAATTCAAGAAAAGCAAATTCTGATGCAAAAAAAAGCGCTACAATTTTCTCCAATACACCTTATGTGTTCGAAACTGAAAGTCATGCTGATACATCTCTGGTCCAGAGATTATCAGCCGCAGTTTTACTCTCTTTCTTAGTCTTTATATGTAATTTTTGGACCGATCAAAGTTAGCGGTTTGTTCTTACGTGAGCTGCTTGCATTTATCGTTGTTTCTTGCGGCTTTCGGTCTTATCACTCGAACAGTTAGGGCTCTCAACAAAGAGTGTTTATTTTTGAAAAGATTACCAACTGAAAAACTAAATTTAGTAATGATTATTTTTTTTCCCGCTCTAAAAGAAAAATATATATATATATAGTTCGGATTGAAATTTGAGGAAATTCAGCGATAGAAGAGTTCTAAGTCCAAACAATCTGATAACATTTGTGAGGGCCTACAAAATTCGACTCTAATTTTGCTTTGATTACACAATATTTAAGGTCTGCGTCATATTAACCCTTTGAATTTCTGACCTTTTCAGAAATTCTTCTTTCCAACCCCCTCACATTAACTTGTTGGTCATTTCAGAGAATTTGGTGTTGTGTTAAGAAAACATCATCAGCTGACATGTTTTCTTGTCGCTTGTTCACTGAATAATATGTTGATATGGGAAAGAGGAGCCACATGTTCCTCACTTTTGTAACTTGAAGGTTTTAAAGTTCAGACAAAGCGCATTTTAAACCACAAATTTCTTATCACTGATACGCGAGCTCCAATATTTATTGAGATACCATTTGGGCAAACTGTGATGCAGGCCATCTTTCTTATGCTTTAACAACGATTACTTTTTATCAACAACTTACTGATAAGCGATCTCACACAGGCTCTTTGCATTCTTCGTTGCTTCGCAGAGAAAATTTGAAATCAGCTTCTTGATTTTGGTCTCCTACCTATCCAGAGATCTTTTCTTTTTTTCAAGGTGAGTGGCTTAATATCTAATTCTGAAATATTATGCGCTAGAATCTTTAAGATCGAAACTTGCTAATCACAGAGATGACACCCCCTGAATGATGAGTCCGTTTACTTTCATCACTTGATTACTGTGTGATATATTAATATTTTAGGGAGAAGCTACATGTTCATCATTTCTGGAATAATAGAAAATGAGAAGATCCCGTATGTTATTTAATAAATCTTATGGGCAACCTAGGAAACAATCTTTTCCATCGTAGGGTTTTCTTTTTTATTTATGTTTAAGGTCAATTTTGATGGTTTCTCCTCATCAACCGTGCCTGTAAACTTTCTTGCACCAGCTATTTGCATTTACGTTTGTTTGTCTGGGAAAGTCTCATTTCTTTTTCTTACTTTAGTTTTAAATAGACACACCGTAAGCCAACTGAAGAAGACCTGCGTTCTATTTTCAAAGGTGAGCTTCTTTAGTTTCATTTTCCCTGAATAAAATTGACATGATTATTTTCCGAAACAAAACATTTAGAGAAGTTGGTATACGAGTTGCTGAAGTGACGCGAATGTAATCGAATGAAATGCAAAGATTTTCCTTCGTCTAAAAACAAAGCGTTTTCAAAACGAGTGAGCGGTTTAGGCGCTGGGTAGAATCTTTTGCTCTTTGCCCTCTTAAGCTGCATGCGAATCAAAATATTTTCAGTTTTGAAAGTAATTGTTGGGTAATCATTGACAACATTATTGTGTTCTAATTTCGTACAACTCAAATTAACAAAACAAGCGCGTGTCTAAAACTGATATAATATCATTTTCAGTTGGATAAAAGATGGTGAAACAATGCTAAACGAAGAAACTTCTTATCTACTCTAAGATTTCAGTTGCTGAAAATCTGATCCAGTATCACAATAGAACTTTCCAACTTGAGCTGATTACTCAGCTAAAGCGAATGGCAGGGCGCGCATGCGGACGAAAAACGCACGCGTCCAAGATGAGTAGGGAAGGAGAACTTCTCTATAAAGCCACAAAAATTGTTCTGCCATTTCCCGTTCACAATGAAATAAGTGACAGCTGGCGCTTCCATCGTCTCTCCTGATTGACATAACAGAAATAATTTTCTTCAAGAAAAGTCCAAATATTTCTTCAAAACTGAAACATACGAATTAACGCAATTATTGTAATTTTCAATGTCAGAGAAAACCCATTTTCATAACTAAAGGCGTGATTCAAGAAATTTCTCTCCTGTTTCAGCTGCAAGGCAGCTAAGCGAGCTCTAAAGGCGTGAATGTGGCGAGGACACGCGCGAAACGCTCGCGATCCGTGGAGGGCGCCGACTTAAACCATCTCATCCTATTCCGCCCTATCACTACATGACCACTAGAAGTTCCAAAACGTTTCCTATCTCTAAGGAAAGTCATTTTCAGGCAATAAATGGCGACCAGATTCAGTAACAGCTAATTACGTGGGATGTAATGAGTTCAATACAAACACAACACATTTGGTAAATTAACCAATGTTCTATTGGTGAAACGTTTCTGATAGCAATATCCAAACCTGTTCCACGATTACTTGAATTCAACCCATCTGATGCATTTAGAATTGGTTTGAACAAAAGAGTGAAAAAGGCAGATTGTGCTCAGACATTTCTAAAAAAGGAAGAAAACAAGCACTTCCCTAAAAAAGCCTAGGGACTCCTATATTTATCATTTTCATTTTTTAAAAGTTTCCTTTCTTGTTTTCCCTTTTCCCACGACAACAAACAGGAGAGAACCATAATGAGTGACGTTGCAGAAATTCTGAAATCAATCCGGATAGGTTTAGATGTCGCCATATTTCTTCTCAACACTGATCGTGACCTGCAAGCCACTGAGTTATGTAATGAGTCTGCAATTCTACTTCAAAACCTTAACTCTGGTATTGGCCTTGATATTACCGATGTACTTTTCAATGCGTACTACGCCATCTCTGGTTACACAAATGCGGCAAGATATGCAACCAATCTTCTTTACACGTTCCATCGCGCGGGAATACTAACAAGACTACTGGGAGACAAATATGAAGCACAAAGCCGGTTTTTACAGGCTAAGCGACTTTTCAAAAGCGCACTCACCATCGCAAAATCGATTGGCCACACACGAGAAGAAGCAATGGTTCATGACAGACTTGGGGGTGTATGCTATGACCTAGCAAAAATGCAGGAGGCAAAAAAACACTACCAAAAAGCACTTGACATCGTAATAGAAATTAGCGATGTACAAGGAGAAGGGGCAATTAACGTAAACCTCGGAAATGTGTTTCATTCCCTTGGCGAATATCAGAGGGCTAAAGAATATTACGAGAAAGCACTTGACATCGCGATAGAAATTGGCGACAGAAGAGGAGAGGGAACATCGAACGAAAACCTCGGAACTGTGTTTCATTCCCTTGGCGAATGTCAGAAGGCTAAAGAATATCTAGAGAAAGCACTTGACATCGCGATAGAAATTGGCGACAGAAGAGAAGAAGGAAGAATTAACGGGAACCTCGGAAATGTGTTTAATTCCTTTGGCGAATTTCAGAAGGCTAAAGAATGTTACGAGAAAGCACTTGACATCGCGATAGAAATTGGCGACAGAACAGGAGAAGGAACAGTTAACGGGAGCCTCGGTACTGTGTTTCATTCCCTTGGCGAATATCAGAAGGCTAAAGAATATTACGTGAAAGCACTTGACATCACGATAGAAATTGGCGACAGAAGAGGAGAGGGAAGAATTAACGGGAACCTCGGAAATGTGTTTAATTCCCTTTGCGAATATCAGAAGGCTAAAGAATATCACGAGAAAGCACTTGACATCGCGATAGAAATTGGCGACAGAGAAAGAGAGGGAACATCGAACGGGAACCTCGGAACTGTGTTTGATTCCCTTGACGACTATCAGAAGGCTAAAGAATATTACGAGAAAGCACTTGACATCGCGATAGAAATTGGCGACAGAAGAGGAGAGGGAACATGGAACGGGAAGATCGGACGTGTGTTTAATTCCCTTGGCGAATGTCAGAAGGCTAAAGAATATTACGAGAAAGCACTTGACATCGCGATAGAAATTGGCGACAGAAGAGGAGAGGGAACATGGAACGGGAAGATCGGACATGTGTTTAATTCCCTTGGCGAATATCAGAAGGCTAAAGAATATTACGAGAAAGCACTTGACATCGCGATAGAAATTGGCGACAAAAACGAAGAAGGAACAGAATACTGGTACCTCGGAGGTGTGTTTCAGTCCCTTGGCGAATATCAGAAGGCTAAAGAATATTACCAGAAAGCACTTGACATCGCGATAGAAATTGGCGACAGAAAAGGAGAGGGTACAAGGTGCGTTTATCTTGGACAGGCTTATTCTAGGCTTGGAAAAAACAAGCAAGCTAAAGAATATTTGGACAAAGCACTCAGCGTCAGTTTAGCAATTGGTGCCAGATACCTAGAAGCCGAGGCTACTTCTAGTTTAGGGTGTGTATTTGCTTCTGTGAATGACAATGAGAAGGCAAAAGAACATTTTGAGAAGGCGCTTACCATCAGCAGAGAATGTGGCCATAGAGGACTCGAAGCGACCATTTACCAACAACTTGGAGAATTTTCCCGATCGCTTGGTGAATATGGCAAGGCAAAAGATTATTTAGAGAAAGGGTGCTCCCTAAGCAGTCAAATAGGACATAAATTGTGCGAGTTTCAATGCCTTCTCAGTATTTCTATGCTAAAGCTAGCGCATTCAGAGATTGTGGATGCAAAGAAACACCTCCTTCAATGCATTGGAAAATACGAACAAATCAGAACTTCTCTGAAAAGAAACAGTGAATTTAAAATGTCTCTATTAGAGACACACGGTAGTTTTCCCTACCACCTACTCTCTGCCATGCTTTGCAATACTGGAAAATTTCAAGATGCTCTTTATGTTGAGGAGCTAGGACGAGCAAGAGTCCTCGCAGAATTCATGGCAGACAAGTACTCTCTGAAAAGCCACATCTCAGCTGATCCACAATCATGGTTTGGGATTAAAAACATCGTTAAAAGAGAAAGTAACTGTGTTTTTTTGTACATTTCGTACACAGACCGGCAAGTTGTTCGTTGGGTGTTAAAACCAAATGAAGACATTTACTTTGGAGCGACAGAGCAAGTGAAAGTTAACACTCTTGACGCTGAGCAAGTTTGCGATGTGGAAGGAATTTTCGAAAAAACCGCCAAAGTCTTCGGCGTTTTACCCGCAGCGAACTGCGAAGACCGATCTTTGGATGACGTGACGACATCTCTTCCTGAAGCGGAGAGCCGAGCAACCTTGCGAGGTGACGAAACCAAAGATACCGAAAGAATTCATCACTTGTGCTACCAATGGATCGTCGCACCCGTGGTACACTTACTTACAGAGCCTGAAATCATCATTGTGCCGGATCGTTTCTCTTACCGAGTCCCATTTGCTGCCTTGCGTGATAAACCAACCGGAAAGTACTTATCGGAGAAGTACAGAATACGCATCGTCCCTTCTCTAACAACTCTCCGGCTTATTCAAGAATGTTCAGAGGACTATCACAGTCCAACTGGTGCACTGGTTGTGGGTGACCCTACGGTTGGCAACGTGCATTACAATGGACGAGTCGTCGATGTTACACCATTGTTCTATGCAAGTAAGGAAGCACAAATGGTTGGTCGACTGCTGGGCGTTCAGCCTCTGTTAGGAAGTCGCGCAACAAAGCAGGCGGTACTTCAAGCAATACCTTCAGTGAGTCTGATACATCTTGCCGCACATGGAGATGCCGAAAGAGGAGAGATTGCCCTCTCTCCTCAATGTACTGTTAAGGGTACTCCAAAAGAGGAAGACTACCTCCTGACAATGTCCGACATTCAAGGAGTTCAAGTGCGAGCTAAACTGGTTGTACTCAGCTGTTGTCATAGTGGGCGTGGATTAGTTAAAAAGGAAGGAGTTATTGGAATCGCTCGAGCATTCTTAGCATCCGGTGCACGTTCAGTGTTGGTAGCATCGTGGGCTTTAGAAGACGACGCAACGTGGAATCTCATGAAAAATTTCTACAAACACCTTGTTCGTGGAGAAAGTGCCAGTGAATCTCTCCACCGGGGCGTTCAATGGTTGAGAAACAATGGCTTTGCCAAACCTTCCCAATGGGCTCCGTTTGTATTGATGGGGGATAACGTGACATTGGATTTTACGGAAAGTGGGTAAGTCTGACATAACGAGCAATATTCAATAATAAACTGAATAACACATTTAACTTTTTTACTTGACTGACTTGTGGTTAGTTTTTGTTTGTTTGTTTTTGTCTTTGTCTTTCATCCATAAAATGTCAAGAAAGAGAAGATGACTTCATGTAGTAGTACTCGGAGCCGGAAGATTTTGATGAATCGCTTCCTAAAATTGACCTTGAATTAGAGTTTCGTTTGTGTAGAACTTAGTCAGAAATAATTTCTCAAAGTCGATACGATGCTAAACGCTATGACGGGACAGGCAATCTGAGAGACTTAAGCTAACTCTAAAAATGTTAACTTTATTTCATAAAAATCAACAACAATAACAATTAAATGATAATCTTGAAGTAGTTTGGAAAGTTTAGGAAATCAATTGTTTATGCTTTAAACTTGAAATAGTGACAAATGCCTAATGTTTGTTTTAGGAAAGATGAATTCAATGAGGACAAAAATGAGCCAGAGAGGGAACAGAATGACCACTGATCCTACACAAAGATTCTTCTTCCTGCTCGTTGTCTTAAAATGGACTCTGGTAGTTCTTTGCATTGACGTTTTTCGTCTTTTTTTTAAAGTCAAGTAATAGTTTTTGCCTGCTTTTGTAAGCATGGCTGACTCGAAGGCGAGCAATAACGAAACCTGCAATTCAGCTGTTAGATCTATTAAGTATATCAATAGGGAGGTAAAATAACTTGGGATGGGAAAATTGAATGCAGGAAGTTGGCTATATGTTTAAAAATGTGAGAGTGTCGGAAAAGTTTTCACAAACTCAAAATGAATTCTTGATGTACATAGCTATGATTCAGTTTTCAATTCTCCCGTAGGATGCAATTGTGATAATCATCAAAGTGTGATAAAAACCGTACGCAGGTGCACGAAAACAAAACAAACTAACAGAAGAGGAACAGAAAGTGCCCAAATAGTAAATGAAACAATCGAGTAGAAAAGAGAAGAAACAGCGCGCGAAATATTAACGCAAAAAAAAAAAAAAAAAAGGGCAGGAAAGAGAACAGCGGGCAAGAAATAACTGCAACAATCAAATAGGGTACAGAACAGCACGCGCTACAAAACAATCTTAAATTTAAATGGAGAAGGAAGAGAGAGATCGCACTACGTTAAAAAAAAATCATCAAAAATAGAGAAGATGAGATACAGCGCGTAAATTGTTGAGATAAAATTAGGAGAAAACACTGCGCGAGATGCTAATGCACTGATCGAACACAAGAGTGCAAATAGAAGTGACAATCGGCCAGAATCCAGAAAAAAAAGGCGCTAGACTCTAACGTAAAAAACAAATATAAATTGCAACAAACAGTGAGTTAGATATTAACTTGGAAATCAAGCAGGGAAGAGAACAAGCAATGTGTGAGATTCTTACGCAATATTCAATCAGAAAGGATAATGAACTATGCAAAAGATATGAACAAAAGAACCAAACAGAGAAAAGAAAAAAAAAAACGGGGTGTAATATATTAACAAAAAACAAAGGTAAAGAGAAGAAACAGCGGACTACACATTAAGGAAAACGTCAGTTTGGAAAAAAATGAACAGATATTGTGCGAAACATTTAAGTAGAAGTCAATCAGAAGAAGTGAATAAAAAGTGCGCAAGATTCTGATGTAACAAACAGTGAAAACACATAGCCACGCTAGGTATACAAGAGGAATTTTTTCGGCTAGGTGGGTTCAGTTGGAACAATGCGCGACTGATGTTTTTATTTGAAGAAACGACAATGAGCAACGGAAATATTGCGTTATTTTATCTTAGGAGAGATAGTGGAAAAATATTTTAATTTAAATAAAATAAACTAACACACACGTATTTTGTGCTCTATCGTATCTGCCGTCTGAATTATTGCAGGCAAAATTAAACTGCATTAGGGTGCTACCTACCGTAATCTTCTTCGCAGCCATTGTTTGTTCTCTTCATGCAGCGCCGTCTCTCCCCCGTTGTGTGACAAGACCAATGTTTGGTCTTGTCACGCAACGCCCTCTCTTCCCCTGTTGATTGACGAGACCCAAAAACGGTTGCAAAGGAAGGAGACTGGGCTTACTGCCAACGTTCCCGTTGCGGAGGACTTTGGCTAGAATACATTGAGTAGTTTACAATTTTTTTAATGGGAATTTTGCAGGGGTCCCTTGGTTTCGAATTGAGCTTGATTTTTCTGCTTTCTACACGCATAGTTAGTGTGTGAAACCAATGTGACCCTGGAACTGTTTCAAAGATCATCGAGATTAATTCACTCGTGGCTAGACTAAATGATCGGTTAGAAAAGCTTCAAAACATTCTTGGAGTAGCCCCAAAGGCTATTCGATAAGACGAACGTTTAGATGAGATAGCAGCAAAAAGTGAAAATATTTGATTGCTTGTTATTAATTGCTCGTTCTTGCGAACGTCAAAAGTAAATAGACTTTTAGCCTTTAACCTTTCGACATCGACTGAAATTTCTTTCGCATGTCTGTCAATCTACACGTAGCCAAGAATATCTTACAATGAGACAAAACTTGAATTTAACGAAGGCGAAGTGGTTTTAAACCGCAGACAGTACCAGTTTAGGCCGTAAAGTTTTGGCCGTGCGTTCTCTGAAAGAAACATTTACAGACATTATATTTTCCAGAAAATTTCACATTTGATTGAAAATCCAAAACCACAAACCATAAAAGAGACATTTGTCACAGCACCGCCTGAGGTGGTTTAAGAGGGCGGAATGACATTTTGTTAAGAAGTTTTACAGGACTTCTTTAACTCTTAACTCCATTAGTGACCTGGAGAGAATTTCTCCTTACAATATCAATACAATATCAAGCAGACAAGTGATAAGAATAAAGAAAAATATCAACTTAAGGATTATTGGTTGATACAATTCAAAATTCTCCAAAGTAACATCACAAGAATTCTGTGGCAGACAGTGAGAAGAGTTACTAATAAGATCGTGGCAGTGAAAAGGTTAAACGACCTGACACAGCCTCCCTCAGTTTTTCACTTGACTGCTACTGTTGCACTGTTTCCTGAAACAGGTGCAACGGGGGTCTTTGATGTCCCGTGCTAACCAGCACAGATAGGATGCAGAATAAGTAACTTAACTACAAACCATATGTAACATGTCACACTAGGACCAAACTTTGGTAAAAAACTTGTTAGAGAATTTGAACAAGTTTCCATCCTTAACAAGCTTATGAAAATATTCTGTGATATCAAACCAGAGCGATGTTGGGTGTAGTTAAACAAATGCCATACCTTAGCAAGTTCTTCACATCATTTGTGTTACTTAGAAACACAGACAGCACACTGGCGATGGTGTGGGCTGTAGCGTCTGTCACGCTGTCATCCTGAAGCACAAACAACAGCTTGGGCACCAAATTTAGTCGCTGCATCAGCTCAGCATTCCTGACTGCATTCACTGGTGATATAAATGCATTCTATTATTGACATTTAAGTGAAAGACACCCTGACTAAATAGTTAGCCAGGTAGGTTTTGTGTCGGGAGGCACCAGTTTGAGTCCTCCTTGGGTCAGGGTATCGTCTCCTTGGGTCAGGGTATCGTCTCCTTGGGTCAGGGTATCGTCTCCTTGGGTCAGGGTATCGTCTCCTTGAGTAAATCATTTTAAAAACTTCCCTAGTGCCGAGTATTGACCTACAGAGTATGCACATGAGGCAACCAAATGGCCCTTCAACCCTTAAAGAGTGACCAACATCTAGTTTCTCCTTACATTATCACCCCTCAATCACACTTTAAGGTCAGGAGAATGAAGGAAATGATCACCAACTAACACAGTTCTTGATTATTAAACAAATTCTCCTTATTAGCACCTTAGGAAATCTATGAAGAACAATATGGAGATTATGGATTACTGATATTATGACCCTGCAGCAGGGTTATGAGCAAATTTTGACAGCAGCAGCTGCAATAATTTCCTTCTTTAGCATCACTTGGTGCCTCAAGAGATTGACAGTAGAGAGGGAAACGCAGTTGGAGAAAATCCCTGCGATACACATAATAACATACAATTATGTACACAATCCTCGCAGTAAAGCACTATTTAAACAATGATGATAAGCAGACCTGAAAAAATTCAGGCCAGTACGGGATTCCAACCACTGATATAACGTATCACATTGAAATTCGATAAAGGCTCTGCAAAAGAAATGCTGCTCAGGTATAAAATTATGAAAACAAAGGTGGGGTGTGTGTGGGTGGATACAGAACCCCAGAACCTTTCCATGGATTCACCACTGACAACACCACTTTGTTCAAACCTACCTCAACACTGTAGGAGTCAAGGACTGGGAGGCCAGTCTTTCGAACATTCTTTGCAATGGAGCATAAAATGGATGTTCTTTAGTAACCAAAGCAGCTTCATATCTGTCAAGGATCTGTTGTGGCAGCCCTGCTTCACATATCAATTGCTGGTTGTGTTCACACTTTAAGAGGTTCTGGAGATGACAAATCCAGTCCAACTGTAGCTCCAAGCATTCCTGCAGGTATAAAAAAAAATTTTCCTCCTCATTGTTTCACTCGTGGACAAATTTTCTTTATTTAATCAGTCTGGGTCAGGGTTCGACACTAACTTTTCAACTTACTAGCCCAGTGGCTAGTGACAACGTAGATGTTACAACAATTTCAGTTTGTTTACCAGCCAAATTGGCTAATGGAAATCGAAAATCACCAGCCAAAACTGAGTTTCTACTAGTCTGTGGCTAGTTAGCTACCGTTACTGTCGAGCCCTGCTGGGTGAAAGTGGTTCTGAAAAGCAATGCTCCAACACAAATAGGAAGCTGTAGTATTTAAACACTTTAAATTCAAGAGTATTAATGGATACCAGCAAATTGTCAAAGAATACTGATGAAATGTTGGGAGGTAACCTTGTGATGGACTGGAATCTCATCCAGGGGGGAGTTGTAATAGTTCTAGTCATCTCATGATATGAAAACTCAGATAAGCTTGGGATGGGCCTCTTGGATGAAGTATAAAATTAACCCTTTAACTCTCGTGACTGACCAAGACAGAATTTCTCCTTACAATATCAATGCAATATCAAGCAGACACGTGAGGAGAAGAAAGAAAATATCAATTAAAAGATTTTTGATTGATCCAATTCAAAATTCTCCAAAGTAACATAAAAAACATTGTATGGCAGAGAGTAAGGAGAATTACTAATAAGATCGTGGCAGTGAAAGAGTTAATTAATGCACCCAGCTGAACAGTTCAACAATACCCATTGGTGTTCATACTCTTGGGTGGAGAAAGGCATTATGAGATTATATTGTGTCAAAGAAGCCAACACACTGACCCAGTCAGATATCAAACCAAGGCCCCTTGAACCACAGTCCATTGCTCTTACTGTCAAACCAGTGCTCACTATCGTGACAAATTTTGTCATCCTTAAACAGTGCTCATTTAAAATCAACAATGACTTTTCATTGATCTTTGATAAAATGCATGCTCTTCCAAGAATCCCAAGGCAGTGCTAATGCCAGAAAATATGCATATCCATTCCTCACATTACCCATACCACCTGTGCATGTACTTCTCCTATCCACGAGAAAAAGTTAGCATGACAGACAAAGAAAATTTCTCAGGTTATAACACCAAGGCCCAACCCCAACTTTCCTCCCATGAATGGGGCATATAGAAGAGACATATATACCAACCCTTGCGAAATGGATTTTGGAATTCCTGAGAACTTTTTCCTTGGAATAAGAGGTGTGAATTTTCACAATAAATTCGAAAATGACTAAAATAATCCTGAAACTTTAGCTTACCGATAGATTTAATTCATTGTAACGCGTAAGCCTATGAAACTGTCCCATGCAAGTGACCGATTCGATTCTCAGTTTTGATCACGTACCGAATATTGCAATTTGTACTTAACACAGACTTTCAAAATCGTAGCTTTATAAATGGCCGCTCGACCCTTGTTTGTACCACTCGATATGTCAACTGTTGTCCCTTCTTTTAACCCCACGGCGCCAACGGCTTGCTTTTCATTTACAACACTCACGCTTCTCGTTTTCCCATTGATCAACGGTGAAACCCATCTTTAGAGATGTTATATATTAATCAAGAGAGTTGAGAATTGAATTAACTTTACGCACAAGCGATCAACCGATGAAAAGTACATTCAAAGATGAGCGCCAAGTGGAATATTCTTTGTTTCCGATCACGCGATGATCACGTGGACACTTTGAGAATCTGCTGGCTTGCCCGATAGCAGTCTCAAGAGAAGCGCGCACAAATTATTCTGTCTTTACTGACAGGTTCTCTGCATTTGGACGATTGGATACCTCAGGATCCACTTTATGACGTTGGTATAAATAGTGACGTGAACTCACTCTATGTAGAAATAATCGACAAGAATCGAACGTACTACAAATGCACGATTTGGGGCCAAAAGATGTCGAGTAAACAAAGATTCAAAACCCACTTCAATTGTGTTCACGCCAAAGGTGAAAAATAACACAAGGCAATCACAATTTTAAATGTGATTACAAACGTGTTTTATCCTCGCTTTTATGACAGATGGATACCACAGTAGAAACTATGAGAGATACCTAGATGATCACAGTTTACCAATACCCAAATGAACAAAGTTTGACCGCAACAAGCGTTCAACAAATCGTTCTAACACAGCTATCTCGATTCCATAGTCTGTCGTTTCCACTGAACTAGCAGCCAGATTCCAATAGAGTCAAGTGCGTCTCACAACGAAGAAACGTTTGTACAAGAGACAGAAGCGACTATATGCGGTTACAGTGTGGCGTTGGAATTCTCGCCTACAAATGGATATGCACAGTTCGAAGCGTTCTCATGTTTATGATTGGTTTATGATTCTGGCACATCTGTGGACATGAGACATTTTCTATCACAATTAAAAACTTTTCATGATCATGGAATCCAAGAGGTCTTTGAGTTTGGAAAGCAAATCTGTGATGTGAGTGCACTGGATTAATTGCCAATTTGTATTTAACATAATTGACCGCTGCTTTATGAAAAATGCATGTTAACGTTAAGAATTACTAAAACCTAGTTTGAATAATAAATTTTATGATAAGCATATGCATGTATGTATTTCTCTTGGTACATTTTGTATAGCATGCCTCTAAAATTACACCTTGCCTTAAAACCTTCACATTCAAGTTATTGAGAATTTCTTGGAATTATTTGGACTTCAGGGTTATTTACATTGCCTCAAATTCAATTCCCAGAAATTCCCAAGAATTTTCCTTTCTTAACTTCTAGGTAGGTTGTATAGCTGAAAATTCCTAGGAATTCCAAGTCCTCAACAAACTGCAACCTTCCTTTCCCAGAAATTCCAAGCTTTTCAAATCAGACCTTACTTGCATAGTTGGGAATTGGAATTCAGTTTGCAAGGGAAAAGCTTTTTATCAACATTACGGCGTAATGACTTTGTTTTCTTGCAGATAACAAGGAACAGCCTGAAAGTGTGTTTTGCATCAGGAAGATCCTGGAACTTTTACTTATACCTACTGTGTTATATTTCATAACCATCAAAGTCATCACAGGGATCCCATTTGGAATTTTTCAGTTTATGTTAATTCTCTCTAGTCTCTATGGAACTTTTTAAGTTGGAGCCTCAGCACCATGGCTTTGTCATGTCTTATGTTGGTGGACTTTCAATTGTAAGTGAGGCAAGATCTGTTTAACTCCTGAGTGACCAAGAGAGAATTTCCACTTACAATATCAATACAATATCAAGCAGACAAGCAATGAGAATAAAGTAAAATGTCAATTAGGGGATTATTAAGTGATCCAATACTAAATTATTAATGAAACAGATGGTCACTTATTGTTACTCAGGACATTTTCAGTCTCGAGATCTAATGAGTAATTCTCCTAAATGTCTGGCATTGGATTCTTATGATGTTAGTGTGGAGAATTTAGTATAACATCAACTAATAATCCTTTAATTGAAATTTTGCTTTATTCTCATTACTTCTTTGCTTGGTATTGTATTTATATGGTAAGGAGTAACTGTGTCTTGGTCACTGCTGGGATTAAAATGATTGAGACAAAGACAGACAGAGAAGGCATTTTCAATCTGTGAGAAAACGTAGTTTATTGTAAACAGGCTTCTTTGATGATGCTTATCATTAGTCACTTGTCTTCTTACAAATCATGGTCAATAATAACGAATTATTCATTCTTCATGTTTTTGCCTCTAGGTTATTCAAGGACTTATTGTGGGTATCTTGTCAAGAAGATTTAGTGAGCCTTTTCTGTTGAGAGGTGCCATCTGTGTGATAGCATTGGCTTATGGGCTTTTGGTAAGGAAATTGGTGAAATGCTTTCAAAAGTTAGAAAACACCCCTCAGGAAAAAGGCAAGGTCCTGGTTGTTCACAGATTGGATAATGCTATCCACTGGATAATTCTCTATCCCATGGATGGTGCAGTATGTTTTGCTATCACTTATCTGCTCTTTATACAACTGGGTCCAGTTATTTTCTCTACTAATGTTGAGGTTTAAGTTAAAATTGGAGGAATCTTTAATCTGTGAGCAGGCTATTAGTACTTTTAGTACTTTCACACAAGTGTTTCTTTGCCCTCAAAAATTTTATTGCAGCTGCAATAAGTTTTGCTTTCAACTTCAGAAGTTTTAATGTATTTTTTTTTCTATTCAATCATTTCATTGCAGTACATGGCGACAGACATTTACCAATTTTGTATTGTGATCATTCCAATGGTAGTTGATGGGACAACATTGAATGTCATTACAACATCAGTGATGACTTAGTGTCACAGCCAGCAAAACAGGTGCTGTGTTAGGTCTCTCCATGGCAACCAACTCCCTTATAAGAACCGTTTCGCCAACCATGGGGAATATCATGTACAAGAATTATGGTTGGCCTTCATTCGGCCTCTTGGACTTGTTGTCAATGCTATTGCTGCCATATTTTTATTTTACCATGGTAAAGACTCATTTTAGTTAGCAAGCTTAAGATTCACTCACAGATATTGGTAGACATTGAGCCTCCCGGTTAGCTCAATAGATAGACCGCTGGACTGTTGTGCGGGAGGTCGAGGGTTCAAGCCCCGGCCGGACCAACACTCAGGGTCTTAAAATAATTGAGAAGAATATGCTACCTTTGTATAACATCAAGAAATGGTTAGACTATTCTAGTCTTCTCAGATAGGTACAAATAAATGGAGGTCCCGTCTCCTGCAAGGTTAGGGGCAGGAGACGTTAATTTCCCACGCACGAGATTACTTTGTGATGGATGTCCTCCCCTGGGGCGGGATAGGTGGGTATGGGATGGGTGGGTAACAGGACCCCTGTTGATACCAGTGTTCACTACACTGAAGGGGCTATCCTGTATAAATATAGACGTCTAAGTATTTTCATGTACATTAACGTTTTAACCGTTGTACAGGTTGGTGGTATCATAATTTATTTTTTAGAGTGCTAGAGAAAATTTGTCAGGGTTTGTTCACCTTCAAGGTGGCTGAACACAGTTTTCGCGCACGCTTTTGCTGATGCAATTCAGGATTGCGAAAAACAAACATGCCGTCAATAGAGCGGTTATTTTATTTACTCAACTTGTACCCGCACTATCTGTGCTATTTTCCTCAATAGTTGGCACAGTGTATTTAGGGCTTTAAACTTTTATTAGCAAAATGGTTTTAACTTGTGAGTATCGTTACAAGTTCATAGCATACAAATTATAAAGAAAATCCAATGACTAGATTTCGTACAAATAAACAAAACCGATTTTAAAGGCTTTTTTATATTTATTCATTTCGCCATGGCAATGGCACTCACGTCAGCTTACCTGTCAAAAACACAATTTGTGTTGTTAACTGACTTGCTGCCAGTTTTGGGGACTGAGAGATCAAGAGTTTTAAAGAAAATGGCGAAAGAAACACAAGTATCAAAAGCTGTGTTCAGCCACCTTCAACTAAGACACACAAATATTTCTTCACACTTCTGTCTGTGGCTGCTAAATTTAAAGGCATACATGCCTTTATTTTAATGCGCTCTCAGGAAAAATAAGATATTTACAAGTAATTCCTCTTGTTCACATATAGTTTATCAGTCAATAATTACTCAATTACTTACAAAATATATTATCAATCACAAGACAACACCTCAACACACATTCTACTGGCCACATTGATTCAATATTGGAACAACATTTTTTATATGTTATTGATATCACGTGAACAGCAATGCACTACTTAAGGTTACGTGAAATTTAACTGGCACCACAGAAACACTAACATCACTTTTTAGTGTCACAGACTTAGTTAACTAATGAAATTTAACATTGCAGAGAAAAATAAATTAACCATTGAAGAGGTTAAGATCTTGTGTCTGGGCATCTCATTAAATTAATTTGACCCTTCATTCATAAGGAATGACAGTTTGAAAATACAATTTCAGTAATTTTCCTTGTATGAATAACAAACGAAACTGAACTAATTCTAGACAGAAAAAATGTGATGAGTTTGTGTCCATTTAAGCTGTGCATTATTACCAATATGTATCTGCTAAAATGCCTCATTCGATCAAGACTAAATTATTAAAAAGAAATAAGTTCCTAATAGCTAAATGATAAAATCCTGCTGTAACTCTAAAATGATTGAGTGGTAAAGTTCACTAAGTTGGGGTCTACTTGTAGTAAGAATTCCTCCAAGAATTCTGTTGTGTTTTGTCATGCCTTCTAATGACCTTATGTGACAGAAATGTTACTCTTTATACGTCAAACATAAGGTGAGAGAAAGTTCATGCCATTCATTCCCAATGGCAATAATAAAGAAAAAAAAAAAACTTTTGCTTGCATTGCCTACTTATCTGAGCAACTGCAGACCCACCCCTTCCCTGACCCAACAGCAGTCAACTGATAATAAGGTTGGGTTAATGGGGGGGGGGGATAGGTGTGCAGTTTTTTTTTTTCAGATACTGACCTCACTCTGATGTAAACATGATGATTATAATAAAATTAATGGTATTTATCATGGCTGTTGAGTTTTTATCTGCAATCCTATTTTGAGGCAGGTCCAGCTACAGAATTGAATTTTGAATGAATGAATAACAAAGAACTGGACGTTAGCTCTTGGCCTTCTTGGATGATTTTTTCAGTTTCTTGTAGCAGGAGTGGCACACGCGGACCAGTCCATGGATCCCAAGGCGGCTTATTTCTGACTCATAGCTGCTACATCTGGAAAGCAAAGGAATAGGAAATGCTCTTCAATAATAAAGTAAGAAAAATCAGTTGATGGGGGCAAACTAGTCCTAAAACACGAGTTCCTTTAATTTTTAACTGGAACACATGCAAATCACAATTTTTGCCAGCGAATACCAAAACTCTCTTATAAGTCCTCAACAAACTGCAACCTTCCTTTCCCAGAAATTCCCAGTAATTCCAAGCTTTTTAAATCAGACCTTATTTGCATAGTTGGGAATTGGAATTCAGTTTGCAAGGGAAAAGCTTTTTATCAACATTACGGCATAATGACTTTGTTTTCTTGCAGATAACAAGGAACAGCCTGAAAGTGTGTTTTGCATCAGGAAGATCCTGGAACTTTTACATATACCTACTGTGTTATATTTCATAACCATCAAAATCATCACAGGGATCTCATTTGGAATTTTTCAGTTTATGTTAATTCTCTCTAGTCTCTATGGAACTTTTTAAGTTGGAGCCTCAGCACCATGGCTTTGTCATGTCTTATGTTGGTGGACTTTCAATAGTAAGTAAGGCAAGATCTGTTTAACTACTGAGTGACCAAGAGAGAATTTCCACTTACAATATCAATACAATATCAAGCAGACAAGCAATGGGAATAAAGTAAAATGTCAATTAGGGGATTATTAAGTGATCCAACACCAAATTATTAATGAAACAGATGGTCACTTATTGTTACTCAGGACATTTTCAGTCTTGAGATCTAATGAGTAATTCTCCTAAATGTCTGGCATTGGATTCTTATGATGTTAGTGTGGAGAATTTAGAATAACATCAACTAATAATCCTTTAATTTAAATTTTGCTTTATTCTTGTTACTTCTTTGCTTGGTATTGTATTTATATGGTAAGGAGTAACTATGTCTTGGTCACTGCTGGGATTAAAATGGTTGATACAAAGACAGACAGTGAAGGCATTTTCCATCTGTGAGAAAATGTAGTTTATTGTAAACAGGCTTCTTTGATGATGCTTATCATTAGTCACTTGTCTTCTTACAAATCATGGTCAATAATAATGAATTATTCATTCTTCATGTTTTTGCCTCATTCAAGGACTTATTGTGGGTGTATTGTCAAGAAGATTTAGTGAGCCTTTTCTGTTGAGAGGTGCCATCTGTGTGATAGCATTGGCTTATGGGCTTTTGGCAAGGAAATTGGTGAAATGCTTTCAAAAGTTAGAAAACACCCCTCAGGAAAAAGGCAAGGTCCTGGTTGTTCACAGATTGGATAATGCTATCCACTGGATAATTCTCTATCCCATGGATGGTGCAGTATGTTTTGCTATCACTTATCTGCTCTTTATACAACTGGGTCCAGTTATTTTCTCTACTAATGTTGAGGTTTAAGCCAAAATTGAAGGAA